>NC_046656.1:6251754-6556754 GCF_900324485.2 Mastacembelus armatus
CCATAGATCTCTCTGAATTTACATCAGTAGTTGCTTCATCTAAATCATCAACATGTTTCTTAGACCCCATCCCGACTAGATTGCTTACAGACACCCTGTCATTAATTAATAATGGCAGGGTGTCAGAGCTCTGATGTTGTTTCTGGGATCTGTTGGAGCCACTCTCAGTTTGGGGGTCAGCCAGTCCCAGTTTGGGGGTCACAGCCCCAAGGGTGCCGATTACCATGGGGACCACTTTTGCCTTCAGCTTCCACATCTTTTCTAGCTCTTCTTTCAGCAATCAGTATGTCTCAAGCTTCTCATGTTCCTTCTTTCTGATGTTGCTATCACCTGGTATTATTACATCTACCACTATGGCCGACTTCTGCTGTTTGTCCACCACTACTGCCAGCGACTTGGTTATGACGTTTCATGTTTGGACCTGCAACCTGCTGTTATGTGCTGGAATGTGTCAGGGGTATCTTTGCACAGCCTGCACCTGGGGTCCTGCCTGGTGTGGTGGATCCCAGCCAGATCTTGTGCTCAGGGCCTGTTCTTGTGCTGCTATGATTAGTGCTTCTGTGCTGTCTTTCAGTCCAGCCTTTTCCAGCCATTGGTAGGACTTTTCGATATCAGCCACATCTTCTATCTGTCGGTTGTACATACCGTGCAGGGATTTGTCCTGCCATGATGTCTTGCTCCTTTCCCTCTGCTTTGGGCTTCTGTTGCCTGAGATATTCACTAAGTACGCCATCGTTCAGAGCCATCTTCCTGATTTACTCATGGATCTTTGCTGTTTCCTCTTAGATTGTGGCTCACCAATCCTCGACCCCCTTCCTTCCTTTTAGTGTACAGTCTCAGGGTGCTGGATTTGGAGTGAAACCCTCCATGCATTGTCAGGGGGTTTAGGCCTATGCAGAACCACAGCAGGGACAGAGCATCTCCTTGGTAGATGCTGCATTTGATGGAACCTTGGGCAATTGGCTTGCGGCTAGCCACTAGGGTTGTTTTCCACAGTCCCATTGAGTTCCTTATAAAGGTTCTTAGAGTCCTATTGATGTTGTATAGCTCCAAGCATTCCAGGATCCATGTGCCATTGATCCACTGAATCAATGGCTTTCCTGTAGTCAATCCAGGCGGTGAACAGGTTGGTATATCTGGTCTTATGGTCTCGAGTGACTGCTATCTACAAGTAGGCAAGGCAAGGCAAGTTTATTTGTATAGCACAATTCATAAACAGAGTAATTCAAAGTGCTTTACAGAAATAAAGACAAGTTAAGAGTACATATGCAAAAATCAAAACAGGAGACAGCAATTAGTGAAAAATGAACTTAAAATAAAATAAGGAGAATATGTGCAGATAAAACATTTTAGATGAAACACTTTCACTTCTCATATGCCGCGCTAAAAAGAAAAGCTTTTAGCTTGGACTCAAACATTGCCAGAGATGAGGTCTGTCTAACATAATCAGGAAGACTATTCTAGGTTTTAGCTGCATAAAACTGAAACGCTGCTTCTCCATTTTTAGTCCTGACTGCATGAACACAAGGCCTGTCCCTGATGTTTTCAGAGTTCAAGATAATTAATATGGCATCAACACGTCAGAGATGTACTGTGGCGCTGAGCCATGAAGAGACTTATGCACAAGCAGTGCTGTTTTGCCAAAATATAACTGTAGTCTATTCACTGAGCAACAGGAAGCCAGTGCAGAGATCTGAGAACAGGAGTAATGTGGTTGTACTTCCTGGTTCTAGTCAGGACCTGAGCAGGAGCGTTCTGAATGTACTGTAGCTGCCTGACAGTTCATTTTGAGAGCCCCATGACCAGGCCGTTACAGTAATCTAACCTGCTGGAGATAAATACATGGATGAGTCTTTCCATGTGTGGTTTAGACATGATCCCTTTGATTCTTGCAATGTTTTTGAGATGGTAAAATGCTGACAATGTTTCAGATTCAATGTGGCTGTCAACACCGGTAGGTGATGTTTTGCTCCTCTGGTGTTCTTACTCATTCCTTTCTGGGCCCTGCTGAGTTATTGAGCCATGTGCTTACTCATCTTAGCTGCTATGTTGCCAGGCACGTGCTTTACTCAGGGTAAATTAATTCTGGGTTGATTGAAGTAATTCTGATCTAGTTTTCTGAAACCAGAGTTTCCCATGTCAAGGTCAATCAACCCAGAGTTCAGCATCAACCCTGGCATGAGCTTCCATGTTGTGCAGAAGGAGATTATCAGGCAGTAGTTGGATGGGACTGCTCCCTTTTGGCGGGCCTTCACAATCAGGACTGTCCTGCCTTTTCAGTTAGCCATAGAGGGTGAGTCCCATCCATCACTCAAAAGAACTATTCAGGAATTGCTTTTTTCAATTAAGGAACATCTCAAAACTTTGAAGAATGGTGTCTAAAGTTGAGCTAGAGATGATGATCCATGCCTTTGTGTCATCATGTTTAGCCTAGCCATACTATGGCAAGCCATTTGAGCATAAATTAGATATCCTTGAAATCAGATGTTCATTTCACATACTAGTTCAGTCTTTGTCAGAACTAGTTCGACGTTTGATTGCATTAGTTGGACATAGTTGAACAAGAACCCTTACTAGTCATGCTTTCTCAGCAACTAGTGGCATTTCTGTCCAGCTAGTTCCAGGAAAAGCCCTACTATCAATGCCAGTCACTGCACTAGTAGGACCAAAGTCCCAACTAGTCAGCTTTTTGATGTACTAGTGGCCATCTGGATGACACTAGTAAGGCTAAAAGTCCTACTAGTTAACTAGTGTGCTGAAAGAAATATGACAAGTTTACTAGTCAAGCATGAGTTTGGCTCACTAGTGAAATAGTGACCAGCATTTGTCTGCACTAGTTCACTAGTGAGAGCCTAAATCCTCACTAGTAGTGAGGGCCAATATGCACACTAGTTAACTAGTTAAGACCTCTAGGCCTTACTAGTTAACTAGTGAGGCTAAATAATGCATACTAGTTAACTAGTGAGGTTAGAACCACACTAGTTGTACTAGACCAACATGTTAAACAAATGTCTCACTAGTTGCACATAGTCGCTCACTAGTGCCAATAAATGCTAAACTAGCTAAAGAAAAGGCCTAACATGTAGGAAAAATATCTGACATGTTCAGTCATAGTCTGATCATGTCTGATACAGACTTTCACTAGTGAGGCAAAATGTCTTCCACTAGTTGACTAGTGAGGAGAACATCATTGTCACTAGTCAACTACTTACTCCATTTGGACCTTACTAGCTCACTAGTAACAGATTGTGTGTTTAACTAGTTAACAAGTAAGGCCAAAATGATCCCCACCTGTGGAGCTAGTGGACATTTTGGTATTTACTAGTAAACTAGTAAACATTTGAATCTCACTAGTTCACTAGTGAGCCAAACTCATGCTTGACTAGTAAACTTATATTTCTTTCAGCACACTAGTTAACTAGTAGGACTTTTAGCCTTACTAGTGTCATCCAGATGGCCACTGGAGATATTTTGCGATATTTTTCTCATTTTACCTCCCAATGATCATAATGTTGTGTATCTACCTGAAGATTTTCCTTGTTGCACAGAAACAGGCACGCAGCATCCAGAACACAACCTGTCAGAGCTTAAAGTCCAGAACAACTGTCAGTAAGATGGAGAGAAAGGCCACCAAAACTCTTGCTACTGTTATGGGAGTTTTCCTGATGTGTTGGACTCCTTTCTTCCTCTGTTTTGCATTTCAGTTTTTTACCTATGTGTCAGTGCCAGTTTCAGTGTGTGAAACACTCAGCTGGCTCGCCCTGTCAAACTCAACACTCAATCCATTTATCTATGCTTTCTTTTACAGCTGGTTCCGAGCAGCTTTCAGAATCATTTCTGGAAAAATATTTCGAGGCGACATTGCTCACACAAAGCTCCTCTGACATTTTTTGGTGAACTGAAATAGTCAGACACATTAACAATGATAAAATTTCTCAGAATAAAACTTATATAAATTAAATTCATTAGACCGTGCATCCTGTATGTGGGCACCACACATTTAAGTCTTATACAATATACCAAGTGGGAACACTGAGTTATAGTAAAGTTTCCATTTATACATCTAAATGGCTTAAACACACCACATGTATATTTTGTTCCAATACATACTAGCATTAGGTGATGCTTACATTGAGTAAAATATTTAATACAATATTTGAGTTTATTGAAAATATTTCATGACTTCGTAATATAATTACATCCATCCATTATCTATACCCACTTATTCCTTAGGAGGGTCCTAGTGATCTGCTGGAGCCTATCCCAGCTCTCTTTGGGTGAAAGGCAGGGGTACACCCTGGACAGGTCACCAGTCCATCACAGGGCCACATAGAGACAAACAACCTCACACACTCACACTCACTCCTATGGGCAATTTAGAGTCACCAATCAACCTGACATACATGTTTTTGGACTGTGGGAGGAAACCAGAGTACCTGGAGTAAACCCACACAAGCACAGGGAGAACATGTAAATGGCACACCGAAAGCCCCCTGCTGGGTTTTGAACTAGGAGCCTTTTTTCTGTGAGGCACCTCTTACTGTACTGAACAGACTGGCAAACAAGGCAGGCCCTTTCCATTCAGATAAGTGTTAATTTTCCAAAATGTCTACACTTCTCCTTTCTTCTCATCCAAATCTGACACAAAACAATGTCAGTCAAAGTAACTTCCTAAAAATTCCTTGCCCATTGTGAATTCCCTAGTGAAAAATAATACTTTACTCTATTTTTAATATATTCAAGTATTCAACAGTACATTGAAAATATACTAACAAATAATTATACTTTCTTTTAACATATAATGATACAGACATGAGTTTACATTGAAATTCCGCTTTATGTTCGGATTTAGCAGGGTTTTAGATATGAGCTGAAAAAGGCTGACAAAGAGAAGTAGCGGAGTTAACAGACTTTATTAGTAAGTGGTGTGGATCTGGTGGAAGGCTCTAAACACCGTGGATGACTGGATTTCATTTGGGAAACAATATTAATATTATCCAAGAGTGGAGAGCTAAGTATTAGGCGGGGAACTCATTCCAGCTGGCATCAAGAGGTGAATACTTCTGAGGACGTGACACTTGAAACGGGTTATACTAGATCTGCAAATAGGTGTGTAAATGTAGAATTTAATACTTTTTCGGCTCTAATGATACCAAATACTTCAGGTCCTTCATCGTGGCGATTCAGGAAGTTCGTAGTTATCCTGTGGAAATTCCAGAGCAGGTAAAGATTCCAGTCCTTTGTAATAACAAATCCCTTTACAGTTGTTCAAGCATCTTTTCAGATATGATGAGTCCAAGTTCAACATAAGTCGTAACTGGCTTGTTAATATTCTGTAAATTGAGAGTCATAATTAAAAACTGACAAGTCTTTCAAAAGGCAACAGAAAAGTATTACTTAGCTCTATTCACTGAATTGAGCAGAGTCCAGAAAGAAACTATCCCAATTGATTAACAGAGTACAGGTTGTTCAGGCCAAATCAGGTTCCCCGAGATCTCAGGATATCTGTTCAAAAACAAAAAACAAGCAGAATTAATTCCATACATGAGGCCAAGATTGTAAGGTGAGTCAGACAGCAAAACCAGAGGACTTACAACTTCCGGCTTAATCTTCGAGATGTGAAATGTCAGATGAATTCTAAAGTGGTCTGGGGAAACGCAATCTGACAGCTACTGGGTTTATTACTTTGGAGGTGGGGAATGGACCAATTAACCTCGGAGAGAGTTTCTTGTGCACTGCATGGAGTGGAATATCTGAGGTGGAGAGCCAAATGCATTGACCAGTGCGATAGCAGGTAGTTTTGGATCGCTTCTTGTCTGCCCAGCGCTGGTAAGCAGACACCGTCTGTAACAGTGTTGCTCTTGCTCTCTTCCATGCCAAATCATCAAAACGAGGCTTGGGTCGACCTTACTGAGGAGTTCTTTTCCTGTCTTTCCAACAATGTCTCTTGGTATGTTATGTATTCTGAACACATACTGTTTTATTATTTCTGCTGTGGGGTTCTCCGGTTCCGGGTGTTTGTCTGGAGGTTCATGAATATGTGAGAGGGCGTCCGTCTTGCAATTCTTATGACCAGGTGCAGTTCAAGCCTGTTGGATCATTGTGTGGATTAAGTCTTATCAGTGTAGCCTGTTTCTCCATACTTCAGTGACACAGTCACTGTCCATGTTAGCTCCTGTTGAACATTACCACAGTTAACTACTTTACAAATTTCAAACTGGACAGTTAAACATATATAGTTAAAATTGAATGTAATTTAAGTCTAATTATGCCTAATATAATAATAATATTATGTACTGAAGATCCTACTTGTAACATTCAACATTTTAATAATTTGTGGTAGTGATTACAAATGCTTTTGCCATTGTGTAATCTTTAGTTCATCTTATATCTTGGAACTGGAACTGAAAATGCCACAAAACATCTTACATGCAAAGACCTCATACAGCATAATTTGCACAATATGCAAGTCAGTTAGGTCTACCAGCGATTTCACCACACACCTTCACAATATCCTACAGACAGTTTTTCTGTTTAACTGATAGTAACCCAAATCAGGAGATAAAAGAAAAAGACAAAACAGATTAAATAAATCAAACAGTGATATCAACCTTAAAACTACAAAGCTTTCAATAAAAGTACATACGTTGATGGACTAGAATAATTTAATATCAAACACTGTGCCCAGATACTTGTACTGTTCCACCAATGGAGGCTGACTGTGCATAAAACTGTGGAAATAACAGTGGTTTTCTTACTAAAATCAATTCACATCACTTTGGTTTTCCCCACATTAATTTAAAAAAAAAAAAAGGATTTTCATCATTCAACAAAAGCACAGACTACAGGACTATGCTCAGAGTTCTCACTACTGAGAAGGTACATGAAAACTCTATCATCTGCGAAATTAATTATGTAGCAATGACCTCGATGACTTTGACATTCATTGATATATAAAATAAATAACAACAGTGAAAGGACACAACGCTGGGGAGATCATCTCAGACATGTTTTACCCTCACACGCTATGACCTGCCAGTTTAAATCAGTTATCAAAGTTATTTTTTCCATGACAATGTTCTGATTATCAGTTGATGTCTGTTTTTCAAGGCCAAAGGGTTTTTTTCAGTTTCACTTCACTGTCACTGTTTTGGCATGGAGGGGAGGGCTCTAAAGGGTGGTGCTAAGTAACTAAGATGTTGCATATTCAGTAGCATCTGCACTAGAGGTGTGTGATACTGCAGAATTTAGTGTTGAGCTGATTTCAAGTAAATACAGGACTAATATCACTGATACCAATACCTTTTACTAATACAACAGGCTTACGTACTTTCATGTAGCGGAGATCAGTGTTGTGTCATGATTTATTCAGTGAATGCATCATTAATATCATCATCATTATCTGAATAGTTTTTCATGACCACCAAATGATAATTATTTAACAATGTGCATGATAAACGCCAGGACAAATATTAATGAAGTCTTTATGCAAATAAGAAGCTTTTGTTTTTTAAATTCTTGCCTTCTCCGGCAGCTCTCCTGCCAAGAATATGGGCAGAGATCATCTGAGCAGCAGCCTACCCATGTTCCTTTGTTTGTAAATTTTTTGTAGGATGGTGTGCAACACTCCATGTTTCACATGCTGTCGTGGCTGCCGCCAGAACATGACCAAGCCAGGAAACCACGCATGCTCAGCTCTCTACACATTGTGGAGTTGCTGTTAAGTGAATGGCTTTCTGGTTATGTGTGTACTTATGCTCCCCACCTGGAGATCTTATGTTGTCGAGTAGCAAAAAATTCTGTGCCATCCTTTGGTGAAGTGCCAAACAGTAGGACTCAAAGTTAATTATGTGGTAGTGATCATTTTGTTTGATGGGAATGTAGATATGGTCATCTATGTAGCAATGGAAATTAACATTTGTATTGTTTATTAATATTAATATCAGGGGAGGTATATAATGGGAAGAGCAACGGACCAAGTGCAGAGCCTTGGGTGACACACACTGTAGTGCAAGATGGAGGATGAAGATAATTCATTATTAAAATGAACTTGAGATGTTCGACCAGAGAAATAAGAATGGAACCAGAAAGATTGAAGATGTCAGTAGATAGTTGGATCTAAGAGGTGCCAGAGAGCTTTAGGAAGATGAGTATGATGTAAGATGAGTGGGTATGGGGGTGAGGATGCTGTTGTTTTAGATTGTATAACAAGGTGGGTAGTAATTCATATGGAAACTGGTGAGAAGGTATGAAAAGGAGCAGAAGGGGGGGGGGGGGGGGGGCAGGAATGGTCATAGGCTGGTTCATAGACTCTATTAATGATGTCAAATAGATATATGTGTCTAGAAATTAAATTGGAGAAAAAGGCAGACTGAGTGATATGTAATGAGTGTTTCTTTGTTACAACGGAGTGCTAAGCTAGGTAGATAAAGTGTGTGTTGTATTTACAACATTTTTTCTCTAATGGTCAGCAGGATTATTTGAAGTGGTTAAGGTGATCACTAGACGAAAGTGTATTGGTGTACAGTTGTTTAAATCTTGTATGGCTAGGTGATACCCTATTTAGAAGGTCAGTGAGATTAAAATGAGGAGAATCCAAAACAGTGTCAGGTATATACGAGGTGAATGATACATCTGTAAGAACAGACGGTAAATGTTCCCAGAAGAATTCTACAGTAGATAAGTTTAACTTATCAAACTTAAAGAAGCTAAATCAGTAAGATTATATGTATTATGATAGATAATACATATATATTATAGTAGATTACATGACATATAACAGTGTAAATGTGATTAAATATAATAATCTAATCTCTGTATGAAATGAATGTTTTAATAAAATAAAATAAAGTTATGTGCAAAGATCATTAGTGGAGTGAAAATTGCTGGAAGGTACCAGGAAGACTGAACAGAGGGATTAACCCTCTGGGGTCAACGAACATGCCAGTGCATTTTGTGGCGTCTTCTAATGCCGAAAAGAACTTAACTACTTACTATTACTCAGTCAGTTTTATTGTAACAGATAAGAGCAATATATTCTAGGGTCTAGTTTTAGTTGTATACACTCATAATAACAAAATGCTGTGCTTTTGTAAAATAAAGAAAGCAAACAGGGTGCGCTCTCTGTCTTCTCTCTTCACAGACACGTAAATAAAACAGCCTGAATCTCAGCCTCTTGCCTCAAAGACATGAGAAATATATACATAAAGAGCTTGAAATGTCTTCTGTTAAATGAAATAATTCAAGTCAAAAACAAATCTCTCTTTATCTAATCCATATGAATGTAAGGAGTGGTACCGTTTCTCCTAGCTCACCTCATTATAGCTAATGTTTATATGGAAATAATCTGAGGTGAGCCAGGTAATTAGATGCACACCCCCGAGAAGTGGCATAAAACGTCACACTCATTGTTACGGCCATGGGCCGTTCGGCTTTTCGCCCCCTCGTGTGTGTTATTGTGATATTGTGTTTGACTGAGAAACCCAGTGAGAGGATGCCTGGGATATCCTCACCCACACCTTCCAACCTCCGTCCGCTGGGTGGAGCTGTAGACAGGGTGACCAACAGCAGAGGAAGTTGCCGACTCGCACCTGCAGAACATCTCCATGGACCGCGCCTCCTCGCCTGATTGGTTCCCCTTCACCAGCCTCCCACCAATCAGCTGACTACACCTCAGCATTTCCTATATTTAAGGCCCAGGATTCCCGACACTCGGGGTGAGTTGTGCCTTGCCAATGGTCAGTTTACCTCGGTGTTGTGACTTTCTCCTCAAACCTTGTTGTCAGTGTAGTGCTTGTACACCGCTTGTCGGTTTGAATAGTCTTTGTGTTCTTACTAATATTACAGCTGTATAGTTATTGGTATTTGTGTCGATTTTCTAAAGTAGTTAAAAAGATCTGGAAATATTAGTTCATTTTTGAATGGCTTTGAGCCTGTGTGTTTTTTGTTGAACGTTTTGAAGTACTTGGCTGTGCCCATGCCAGAATCTGTTTTTTTTTTGTTGTTGTATTTAAGCTCCTTGGCCTTTTCTTGGTTTGTAAATAAATATCGGCCGACTTTTACGATCTGGTCAATGTGTTCTTCCCCTAGACACAAAGGGTTGTAACACTCATAGAATTTAATTACCTTGTCTGCGTCTGGATGATGGCACGCCACACGAGTAAAGAAGCATTTTGGATGGTTTCAGACAGCGACGAAGAGTTTACTTTGTGGTGCCCACTGTGTCATGCACCTTCACATCCAACACACAAACACATGCACTTGGCATCACCTTACCACAGCCACCTGCTCCCACTCCCATGCCCACAGCAGGCGCTGTCTCCACAAGGTCTTTTCCTGTTCTCCACACCAAACATCAAGCATTTCACAAAAAAGGGACAGAGAAAGAAAATACATAGCTCTGTGTCTGCACAAGTATGGATATTTATGTCTCCAACATTTGTGGTTGTCTGTCCAATTAAGTTAACTTAAATTTGTATCTTTCAAAGTTACAGCTGAAGTTAAATTTTACCTTTGCTGTAAGCTCCTGGCTGAGCGGCAGTGGTGGATATCTTCTAGAAGTACTGGATAAGTTTTCCTACCAAAAATAACAGTTTTCCTCACAGTGGAATTTGTAATGCAATAAAACTAATAATACAAAGCACAGTGACAAGCCAAGGTCATGGTCCAATAATGATGATTTTATAGCTTGATGCAGGACATTGTCGTCTTTGGATATGAATGTGTTCAAGACAAATGAGCTGGTAACTGAATTTAAGATAAATTAATCAACCCTATTCCTTGTGGTACAAGCATCTGGGGTACACTTGTTGACAATGAATTGTTCTTTATATTGGTTGTATATAAAAGTCCACCAACACATGCACTTCCTTTATAAGTTATGTAGGGTGGACAATGATTTATTGAAGATGTGTTATCCCTGTTTTACTGTATCAGATTTTAACCTTTTTACCCTTAAATAGGAAATGGCTGCAGAGTATTGCTAAAGTGTGCCACAATATTGTCAGCACAATGTTGGATCACATTTCTAATCTCAATAAAGTTAGGCCTCTGATAGAGACCAAGTTAATCTTAGCTGATCCCAGTCAATCTTTTTTTTCAAGTGTTTAAGTTGCTCAAGCAGCCAAGATTCAGGGATAATAGGTTTAAAAGTCTAAAATGTCCCAAAGGCCATTGACTTTTTAAACTCTGCCAAGACATTATTGTGTGTGTTTTCTCTATTTCATGTTTGGTGTGGTGGTGTTGGGTTGTATTTTTGATTTTATCTAATACCGTCTGTGTAAAGATTTGGCAGAAAAAGGACTGTTTACCTAAAGATGATGGGTGTGGTTTGCTGTACAGATGCCTTGAGACACTGGTCAATATTAAAAAAGTATTTTTAATGACTGAAGACATTCTTTATATAGACATGAGACTTCTGGTATCATATCCTGTGACAAACATCACAATATGTCTACATATAAGGTAAATCATTATTGTTATTATTAAATCATTATTAGAAATTGTTGTAAAATGAAAGGATTCAAAAAAGGTTTCAGAAGGTTAGGTTCATGGACAGTATCATACTCTGGTGTCTAAAATCCTCAAAAGTCCCTCTTCTGATTGGACAGTTAGAAATAAAAAAAAAGTATGGTAATGAGACAGGGTTGATAAAAATCATGATGCACAGTGACAATGACAAAGTATATGAAGATCACCACCACAGACACATGAACTCCTGTATCTTGAATATTTAAAAGGTATGAACTAAACTGAAAATGTATGTTTGCTTGTAATTTTCCATTTGTGCAGTTGTACTAATGTGTCACAGTATTCTGACATTATAACCATTGTTATTCTTTACTCAAAAACTGATTTTCAAGAAACCAGAAACATGTCACCAGAAGTTAATGTCAACAGCTCTAATGCTGATGACACACCTCTCTGCTATGCAATACATAAGGTCTCTTATATATTGATAAGTTCCCCTTCAACAATATGTGTTTTATTACACATTGTACTTGGTTCATTATCTGTTGTAACTGTATGTGGAAATCTCCTGGTAATAATCTCCATAACTTACTTCAAACAGCTCCACACTGCTACAAACTCTCTTGTTCTCTCTCTGGCTGTGACTGACCTGCTCGTTGGTGTGCTGGTCTTTCCTCTCAGCATGGTGTTCAATGTAAGCTCATGTCTGTATCATGACAGTTTATTTTGTAAAATACGAGGCAGCTGTACTGTGTCACTGTGTACAGCTTCCATTTTAAATTTATGTTGTATTTCCATTGACAGATATTATGCAGTGTGTCAACCTCTGACATATAGAACTAAGATAAATGTGCATGTTGTTGTGGTCATGATCTTTGGAACCTGGACTGTTTCTGTTGTAGTTGCTCTTGGATTTTTAATTTCAGGATTAAACCAGGAAAAATGTGAAGAAACATGTTTTATTGATGTTGTACTTCCAAATATTTTGGCACCTGTTTTCTCATTTTACCTCCCAATGATTGTAATGTTGTGTATCTACCTGAAGATTTTCCTTGTTGCACAGAAACAGGCACGCAGCATCCAGAACACAACCTGTCAGAGCTTAAAGTCCAGAGCAACTGTCAGTAAGATGGAGAGAAAGGCCACCAAAACTCTTGCTACTGTTATGGGAGTTTTCCTGATGTGTTGGACTCCTTTCTTCCTCTGTTTTGCCATTCAACTTTTGAGTCATGTGTCGGTGCCAGTTTCAGTGTTTGAAACACTCAGCTGGCTCGCCCTGTCAAACTCAACACTCAATCCATTTATCTATGCTTTCTTTTACAGCTGGTTCCGAGCAGCTTTCAGAATCATCATTTCTGGAAAAATATTTCGAGGTGACTTTGCTCACACAAAACTCCTCTGACATATTGTTTGGTGAACTGTAATAGTCAGCAGACACATTAACAATGATAAAATCTCTTAGAATGAATATAAAAAGTTATAAAATAATCAGAAAAAACAAACCAGAGCTTAATGTATTTTACATCTCTTCATTATAGGATTCATTAAAGGTTTTAAAATAATATTGATCTTCTTAGTCCTTTTAAAAATGTTCAATTTTAATATAATTGCATGTATTCTTACAGTCTATCACTGTTCTTAGCTGTCACCACACTTGATTCACATTTTCCCAGCCCATGACTCACATGAAGATTTTTCTCACCTGTACATGAATGTTTGAATTTGCTGTAGACGTTAAATCTCCATACCTCTACAGCACAGTCAAACATTGAACATACACAGGTTTCAGCTGATCTTAATGTATATGGAAACATTCAGAGCCACATAAGGTTCTTTTCAGTGATACAGAGAAAAAGGTTTACTTTTTCATAAAACCATAATTGTCAAGGTTATATGTAATTTAATATTTGAAAATACATTGATGAATTCTACAATAAAAATCACAAGTGCAAATCTGGGTTGTAAAATAAATAAATATTTGTTGAAAGAGTCAGTTTGGTTTTGTGCATGTTAATGTTAATATGCTGGAAGGTCCATTATTTATGATTGAAATATCTCTACAGCTATAGGACAGATGACTTTGACATCTAGCACAGATAATGACAGTGTTCAGAAGATAAATGTTGCTGACATGATCACCTGACTTTCCTCCTTTTCCTCCACTTTATACAGTTCAGAGTCTTGGATTTAAAATACCTACTAGACTGATTTCCATGAATATTGGTCCAGTCATTTGAGCATTATACATTAACTGAATATGCAGGATGTGTGCTCCAGTACCCAAAACTGCACAGACCAGGCATTGAACATCTCTGATGTGAAATCACAACCACACACATGAATACAACTAGCTGCAGTATACAAAGCAACACATGAAAGGAGGCCACTAGCCATGAGACATGATGAATACCCTGCATGTTAAGACAAATCATGTTAGACACATTGATGACTGAAGATAAAAGCCAGATGCAGACGACTGCAGAGGCAAACACACATCTGAATTTACAGGTGCCTGAACATAAATTTTGATTCTTAGTTTATCAATGTGACATCATAACTGTTATTATTATTTAATGATTAATAAGAAATAAATTGGCCATTTTGTTAAAATCATTCAGAAAAATATAATGTTTCTGCAGGGCCATCTGTCAGACTGGAGTATGTATCAGCATAGACCTATTCAAACCTCTCTCTTGGTGAAGACTGTGGTAGGACATGATGGACAACCACTTTGGGACTTCTCTGAATGACTTGGTGGCTGAGTTAGCGGCCATGGTGTATGACCAGTCAGGGACTACAAGGCAGCATCTAGCAGTCTTGCAGGAGCACTCTCACATTCTGCCCCACACCACTACCCCAGTAACCATTGTAGAGAATGAGGGTCTGTCAGCCAAAGCAGTCAGCTTTCTCACGTCGGGTGGCGGACCAGCACGGCGACGGAACACAAACTTCACCCGACGCCGACTGGGTGCTGCTGAAGGTGATCAAGAGGAAGTGGTCAGAGCCGTGGTGGACAGGGCCCTACCAGGTGATAGAGAGAACATCCCACGCAGTGAGGTTAAAGGGAAAAGGAGACACCTGGTACCACTGGTCGCAGTGTGCACCAGGAGAACCGCCATCCAGATCTTTGACCGAGGTCCAGGAGGACCTGCTACAACATACCTCTGTCTCGGCTGAGGCAGAGAAGGACCCTCCTCAAAAAGGGGCATAATAATCCCCGGGGAGCGAGTCAGGTACTGAGATAGTCCACCCTCAGTCCGAAGAGAGAAGAAGCTGGCCGAGAGGGAGGGGGTGAAAAAGAGCACCCCTCTCCACCAAGAGGTGTGCCAAGCCTACAGCCGACGAATCAGAGCGCAGAGCCAGGCAACATCGAGGGATTGTTGGTTGTGATTTTGAGGGGTAGTTTTAGCCGTTGATTTATTTTGTTTATTGTGTATGTTTAGCCATTATTAGATAGTTTAGTTAACAATTGGGGAGTTAAAGCGGAGAAGTTTGGATTTGGATTAGTCACCTGTGGGTGCTGCTTCATTCCATGCCTGCGTTCCCTCGCAGTTAGGCTTATATCGTCTACTATAGAGAAACACGACCCAAAAGTTCTGATGCCCTTATTGGCCCAGGGCTCAGATGATGACAGTGATGACCTAGACGGGGTACAGCTCCAAGAGATGTGATCTCCTAAGGGAGATCAAGAGAGGGATAGCAAAATTCCAATTTGTTTAAATGGGCTCTTAGGAGGTACTAAGGGGGGACTTGTGGAATGCAGATGCACCCATGAGGACTTCACATAAGAACAACAGTGCAGAGTACCCGGCCTTTTTGGAGTCTCTCGGGGGGGTGCTGAAAGGTGCTCCTACTGAGGACTCCATAATTCTGTTGGGGGACTTCAACGCTCACGTGGGCAGCGACAGTGAAACCTGGAGGGGCGTGACTGGGAGGAACAGCCTCCCCGATACGAACCCGAGCGGTGTTCTGTTGCTGGACTTCTGTGCTAGTCACAGTTTGTCCATAACAAACACCATGTTCAAGCATAAGGGTGTCCATCAGTGTACATGGCACCAGGACACCCTAGGCCGGAGGTCAATGATCGACTTTGTAGTCGTGTCGTCTGACCTTCGGCCGTATGTCTTGGACACTCGGGTGAAGAGAGGGGCAGAGCTGTCAACTGATCACCACCTGGTGGTGAGTTGGATCCGCTGGCGGAGGAGGAAGCGGGACAGACTTGGCAAGCCCAAACATACTGTGAGGGTCTGTTGGGAATGTTTGGCTGAACCCACTGTCATGATTGCTTGTGAGTCGTGGTGTTGGGTCAGAGCTTTCCTCCACATAGAACACCCAGAGTCAAAACAAAACAGTTTTATTTATGCCAATAAAGATTATGTCTCTGGTTGATCGAAGTGTAGAAGACAGGGTGAAGTCCACAAGGTCGTGCTGAAGTTGTTCTCTATGAGGGTCGGGTTCGGTATCTGTATGGCGACCTTCATGGGAAGCAGGACAGTCCTGTTAACGCCCGCAGAGCAACGCCAGACGGAAAACCTCCTCCGATGTCCCCGATAGCGGCGCTCTCTGTACTGGGAGTAGGAATAGAAGAAACAAAAAGGAAGTAATTAGTCAAGCTTTAGCGGGCTGCGGGTGATGCACCTGCTCCTCCTTAGCTAGCGGCGGAGTGGCGTCCTCGCGGCTCTTCCTGGTGCAGAGATTCGATTCGGTAGTTCTCCTAGTCTCTCCTTTACTCCTTTTCTCCCTTCTGGCGAAATCCTCTTCTTCTGCGGGGTGATGGCCGTGGTCTCCTGTTGAAAGCGACAGACAACCTGGCAGTTTGTTGCTGCCCAGGGTCCTCTATTTAACCCGTGAAAACTCTCAGGTGTAAATCATTACCGTAATGAGTCAATTTTCATGAATGCAGTTCATCAACATCCTGTTTATCCCTCCAGAATAAAATTCCTCTACCGGAAGTTCTATTCTGGAACTTCACACCCACTGTCAGGGAGGTCTTTAACTCACACCTCCAAGAGAGCTTCTACCAGATCCCGGGGGAGGCTGGGGACATTGAGTCCAAATGGACCATGTTTTCCACCTCCATTGTCGACGCGGCGACTAGGAGCTGGGGCAGTAAGGTTTCGGGTGCCTGTCGTGGCGGCAATCCCCGAACCCGGTGGTGGACACCGGAGGTAAGGGATGCCGTCAAGCTGAAGAAAGAGTCGTACCGAGCTTGGCTGGCTTGTGGGACTTCCGAAGCAGCTGACAGGTACCGCAGGGCCAAGCATGCTGCACCCCAGGCAGTAACGGCGGCAAAAACTCGGGTATGGGAGGAGTTCGGTGAGGCCATGGAGAAGGACTACCTGACAGCCCCGAAGAAATCGGCAAACCATCCGGCGCCTCAGGAGGGGGAAGCAGTGCTCTACCAAAACTGTTTACAGTGGAAGTGGGGAGCTGCTGACCTCGACGGAGGATATTGTCGGACGGTGGAAGCAATACTTCAAGGATCTCCTCAATCCCGTCAACACGTCTTCCATAAGGGAAGCAGCGGCTGGGGATTCGGGGGCTGATCCATCCATCACCCAAGCTGAAGTCACTGAGGTAGTTCGGCAGCTCCTCGGTGGCAAAGCACCGGGGGTGGATGAGGTCCTTCCCGAGTACCTCAAGTCTCTGGATGTTGTTGGGCTGTCATGGCTGACACGCCTGTGCAACATCGCGTGGCGTTCAGGGACAGTGCCCCTGGATTGGCAGACCGGGGTGGTGGTTCCTCTTTTTAAGAAGGGGGACCGGAGGGTGTGTTCCAACTACAGAGGGATCACACTCCTCAGCCACCCGGGGAAGGTCTATGCCAGGGTGCTGGAGAGGAGGATCCGGCCGGTGGTCGAACCTCGGATCCAGGAGGAACGATGCGGTTTCCGTCCTGGGCGTGGAATACTGGACCAGCTCTACACACTCTCGAGGGTGCTCGAGGGTTCATGTTTGCCCAACCAGTCCACATGTGTTTTGTGGACTTGGAGAAGGCATTCGACCGGGTCCCTCGTGACATCCTGTGGGAGGTGCTCCAGGAGTATGGGGTCCGGGGCCCTTTGCTGGGGGCTATCCGGTCTCTGTACAAATGGAGCAGGAGCTTGGTTCGCATTGCCGGTAGTAAGTCAGACCTGTTCCCAGTACATGTTGGACTCCGGCAGGGCTGCCCTTTGTCACGGTTCTGTTCATTACTTTTATGGACAGAATTTCTAGGCACAGCCAGGGGCCGGAGGAAGTCCAGTTCGGGGACCACAGGATTTCATCTCTGCTTTTTGCAGATGATGTTGTCCTGTTGGCTCCATCGAGCCAGGATCTCCGGTGTGCACTGGGGTGCACTTGGTACTCAACCGGAAAAAGGTGGCTTGACATCTCCAGGCCAGGGGAGAGATCCTGCCTCAAGTGGAGGAGTTCAAGTATCTCGGGGTTTTGTTCACAAGTGAGGGAAGGACGGAATGCGAGATTGACAGACGGATCGGGGCATCGGCGGCAGTAATGCGGTCGGTGTACCAGTCCGTTGTGGTGAAGAAGGAGCTAAGCCGGAAGGCGAAGCTCTCGATTTACCGGTCAATCTACGTTCCTACTCTCACCTATGGTCATGAGCTCTGGGTAATGACCGAAAGAACAAGATCGCAGATACAAGCGGCTGAAATGAGCTTCCTCCGCAGGGTAGCCGGGCGCTCTTTTAGAGATAGGGTGAGGAGCTTGGTCACCCGGGAGAAGCTCGGAGTAGAGCTGCTGCTCCTCCACATCAAGAGGAGTCAGTTGAGGTGGCTCGGGCATCTGTTTCGGATGCCTCTTGGGCGCCTTCCTGGGGAGGTGTTCCGGGCATGTCCCACCGGGAGGAGGCCCCGGGGAAGACCCAGGACACGCTGGAGGGATTATGTCTCCCGGCTGGCCTGGGAACGCCTCGGTGTCCCCCCGGAAGAGCTGGAGGAAGTGTCCAGGGAGAAGGAAGTCTGGGTATCCCTGATTCGGCTACTGCCCCCGCGACCCAGCCCTGGATAAGCGGAAGAAGATGGATGGATAGATGGATGGATGTAGATGCTGTGACCATGAGGCGGGGTATTTCTCCATGACGCAACGCAGAGTTGCCTCCAAACTCTGGTTGGCCCGCTTCATCTGGCCATTGGCCCCCAGTGCCTTACAGAAACCCTTCCACACCTGCGAGGTGAAATGAGGACCTCGGTCTGACACAATTTCCATTGGTATCCCATGTAACCGGAACACATGCTGTATGAGGAGCTCTACTGTCTCAGCAGCCGAAGGTAGCTGAGGTAAAGGGACAAAATGAACAGACTTGGAGAAACAGTCAATAATAGTGAGTATCACTGAATTACCTTGGGAGGGTGGCAACCCCGTGACAAAATCCAAAGCTATGTGTGACCGAGGCCTATGAGGGATGGGAAGTGGTTGCAGAAGTCCAGACGGTGATTGGTGGGAGGATTTACACATAGAGACTGTGTCTGCCCCTCGAACATATAAATCAAACAAATCAGAAGTTAACAGAAGAGGAGTTATTCATAAAAACTTAATAAAAATTAAGACCACTCCTCTTATTGAACAGAAAAACAGAACTGTCAAATGTGGATTATTAAATATTAGGTCCCTTTCTTCTAAATCTCTGTTAGTAAATGATTTGATAACTGATCACCAAATTGACCTACTTTATCTTACTGAAACCTGGTTACAGCAGGATGAATATGTCAGTCTGAATGAATCAACCCCCCTCAGTCATAAAAATTATCATGTTCCTCGAAGCACAGGTCGAGGTGGAGGAGTAGCTGCAATCTTCCAGTCAAACTTATTATTAAACTTTCATCCTCAGAACAATTATAACTCATTTGAGAGCCTCACTCTTAGTCTCTCACATACAAACTGGAAAACACAAAAACCAGTTCTACTTGTCATTTTGTACCGTCCACCTGTTCCTTACTCAGAGTTTTTAACTGAATTCCCTGACTTCCTGTCTGATTTAGTGCTTAGATCAGATAAAGTCATTATAGTGGGAGATTTTAACATTCATGTAGATGTTGAAAATAACAGCCTCAGCATTGCATTTAATTCTATATTAGATTCAATTGGTTTCATTCAAAACGTTAATAAACCCACCCACTGTTTTAATCACACCCTTGATCTTGTTCAGACCTATGGCATCGAAATTGAACATCTAATAATTTTTCCCCCAAATCCTGTTTTGTCAGATCATTCTTTAATAACTTTCGAATTTAAAATGATGGATCATGCAGCGTCTGGAAGAAAATTCCACTACAGCAGATGTTTATCCGACAACGCTGTTAATAAATTAAAAAAATTATTCCATCTTTATTTGCATCTATGCCAAGTATAAACATAGTGGAGGGCAGCTGCCTTAATCCTACTCCCTACCAAATTGATCATGTTGTTGACAGCGCTGTAACCTCACTGCGTGAAACGCTTGATTCTGTAGCCCCTCTGAAAAAGAAGTTAGTGATTCAGAGAAGACTAGCCCCATGGTATAATTTACATGTTCGTACCTTAAAGCAGGCATCACGAAGGCTGGAAAGGAAGTGGCGTTCCACAAACTTAGAGGAAATTTTTCTAGCCTGGAAAAACAGTCTACTAACATATAAAAAAGCTCTCCGTAAAGCCAGAACTGCATACTATTCATCACTAATAGAGGAAAATAAGAACAATCCCAGGTTTCTTTTCAGCACTGTAGCCAGGCTGACAAAAAGTCACAGCTCCGTTGAGCCCAGTGTTCCCTTAGCTCTCAGCAGTGATGAATTTATGAGTTTCTTTACAAATAAAATCACAACTATTAGAGATAAAATTCAGCAGATGCTTCCTATACCTGCAATAAATGAATCTTTTACTACAGTAGCTCTTGAATCATCTGTAGGACCTCAGTTATGTTTAGACTGCTTCTCTCCCATAGATCTCTCTGAATTTACATCAGTAGTTGCTTCATCGAAATCATCAACGTGTCTCTTGGACCCCATCCCGACTAGACTGCTTAAAGGCACCCTGCCATTAATGAACTCATCTTTATTGGACTTGGTAAATTTATCTCTAGTATCAGGCTACGTACCACAGGCCTTTAAGACTGCAGTAATCAAACCTTTACTCAAAAAGCCTAGTCTTGATCCAGGTGTCTTGGCTAATTATAGACCAATATCCAACCTGCCATTTATTTCTAAAATCCTAGAAAAAGCTGTTGCTAAGCAGCTATCAGACCACTTACACAGGAATGAACTATTTGAAGATTTCCAATCAGGATTTAGAGCACATCATAGTACAGAAACAGCACTGTTGAAAGTTACCAACGATCTTCTCTTAGCCTCAGATAATGGACTTGTTTCAATACTTTTCCTCCTAGACCTTAGTGCAGCATTCGACACCATTGACCACAACATCTTATTACAGAGACTGGAGCATGTGATTGGTATCAGAGGAACAGCGTTAAAGTGGTTCCAATCCTATTTATCGGACAGATTCCAGTTTGTTCATGTCCATGATGAACCTTCCACACGAACAAAAGTTAGTTATGGAGTTCCACAAGGTTCTGTGCTAGGACCGATTCTGTTCACCCTGTACATGCTTCCTTTAGGATATATCATTAGGAAGCACTCTATTAATTACCACTGCTATGCAGATGACACTCAGTTATATCTATCTATTAAACCTGTTAACACAAACCAGTTAACCAGACTTCAAGCCTGTCTAACTGACATAAAGGCTTGGATGACCAGTAACTTTTTACTTTTAAACTCGGAGAAAACAGAAGTCATTATATTTGGGCCTAAAAATCTCAGAAATAACTTTTCTAAAATTATAGCTACTCTAGATGGCATAGCCCTGGCCTCCAGCACTACTGTAAAAAACCTTGGAGTTATTTTTGACCAGGACATGTCCTTTAACTCACACATAAAACAAATTTCTAGAACTGCATTCTTTCACCTGCGCAACATTTCCAAAATTAGGAACATCCTGTCTCAAAATGATGCAGAAAAACTAGTCCATGCATTTGTTTCCTCAAGGCTAGATTACTGTAACTCATTACTATCTGGATGTCCTAATATCTTAATAAAAAGCCTCCAATTAATCCAGAATGCCGCAGCCAGAGTCCTGACAGGAACTAGCAAGAGAGATCATATTTCTCCTATATTGGCTTCTCTTCATTGGCTCCCTGTAAAATATAGAATAGAATTTAAAATCCTTCTTCTCACATACAAATCCCTTCATAATCAAGCTCCTTCATACCTTAAAGACCTCATAGTACCATATTATCCCAATAGACCACTTCGCTCTCAGAGTGCAGGCCTACTTGTGGTTCCCAGAGTTCTCAAAAGCAGAATGGGAGGCAGAGCCTTTAGCTATCAAGCTCCTCTCCTGTGGAACCAGCTCTCAGACTGGGTTCAGGAGGCAGACACTCTCTGTACTTTTAAGGCTAGACTTAAAACCTTCCTCTTTGACAAAGCATATAGTTAGGGCTGGCTTCAGGCAACCCTGAACCATCCCTTAGTTAGTTATGCTGCTATAGGCCTAGACTGCCCGAGGACCATTGGTGCACTGAGCTCCCCTACCCTAACCCCCCCCCTTCTCTCCCACCTCATGTATATTCCACCATTGAATGTTACTAACCTTGTGCTCTCTCTCTCCCCTAGTTTGTGCTCTCTCCCTCCCTCTCTCTCTCTCTCTCTCTGTACCTTCTGCAGGTGTCCCTGGTCCTGGAGCTGTTTATCGCTGATGTGCAGTTACTGGCCCCACCAACTTGCAGTGTCTATTTGTTGTTTATTGTTGCTGTTCTTTTCTCTCTGCTCTATCCACTCACCCCAACCGGTCGAGGCAGATGGCCGCCCAAACTGAGCCCGGTTCTGCTGGAGGTTTTTTTCTTCCGTTAAAGGGAGTTTTTTCCTCTCCACTGTCGCCAAGTGCTTGCTCATAAGGGAATTGTTGGGTTTTTAGTTTTAGTTTTAGTTTTTGTAAAGTGCCTTGAGATGATTTGTATTGTGATTTGGCGCTATACAAATAAAATTGAATTGAATTGAATTGAATTTATTTCGGGCACAGACGGAGCAGGTTGCAACAAACTCCTCTACATCCCCCTTCATCCCAGGCCACCAGAAGTGCCGCTGGAGAATGTGTTGGGTGCGTTGTGCCCCAGGACGTCGTGCCCCAGGCCACCCGTGCTTGGTGTCCCCATGCCAACACAGAGGCTCGCACAGTTGGTGGAACGAAGATCCTTCCCTCCGGCACATTGTCTGGGATCGGAAATCCCCCTGAAGCCCGCCGGACCTCCGCCTCTATCCCCCACATTCGACAGTGAATACATTGGTAAAAGGATGCTGAGGTTAGAGCTGCCAGGAAGGAGGTCTAGAGGAAGACCAAAGAGGAGGTTCTTGGATGTAGTGAGGGAGGACATGAGGATAGTTGGTGTGGGTGAGGAGGATACAGAGGATAGGGTTAAATGGAGGCAGATGATTTGCTTTGGCGACCCCTGAAGACAGCAGCCAAAAGGGAAAGAAGAAGATTTAAGCCCTAAGACATTGTTTTTTGAGTAAGGTTATAATTAGGCTTGGGTAAGGGTTTGGGTAGTCATTTAGTTGTGATGGTTAAAGTTAGGGGAAAGTGAATGTATTTTGTCAGTAATTGTCCTCAGAAAGAGAGAAGTGTGTATACGCCCACCTTTTTAACAACAGTGAGTTTATTGATGTCAGACCACAAATGCCTATTCAGTAATAGTTTTATCATTTCATTGTAAAGGCAAAGTTAATTGGTATATGTAATTACACACATTGACAAATTTAAAAATAATGCATTAATGTAATAGTCTTATATTTGTATAGTGCAAATTTTGTTTTGCCCAGGGACACTTCAACATGTGGACTAGTAGACTAAGGATCAGACCCCCAACCCTTCGGTTCATTGTTGACCTGCTCTACTCCCTGAGCTACAACCACCCCTGTGTGAACATAGATAAGACTGCTTTTTCATAATAGTCACACAGGCTGACCTGGTTCATTTCACAAATGAATATGATGTGAATGTGGTGAAATATTCCCAAATCAAGCACCATACTTCAGCTACCAAATACAGTTAGTGTATGATACAGATTTTTCCTGCACCTATTCTCCATATATTCAAGTTTGTAAGAACTTGAGGATACATTTAGAAGTGACCAGCTGGACAGTATTTGTGCAGTAATCAAACCAGCGATATCTACAGACACACACAGGCTTTGGAGTGAACTCAAAATGAACAACTGTAAATAGCAGTCTTGTAAAAGAATTGTAACTGTTTTTTCCTGTCAGTATAATTTATCATGTACATCAACATGAGCAGTACAAAATAAAACAATAACATTTGTGTAGAAAATATTAGCTGCTGTTAATGTTTGTTGTATTTAGCTTGCATCTGTCTTTTACATGTTACATTTGTTTTTAAATCTCGCCCATCTTCTTATGCAAAGTTTGTTGATGGGTAACAAATAAAGCATTATTATCATTTGTTGATGCGGCAGGGGAGGCATTATTATGAAAACTTGGTGCTGTGCAGCAGAACACCCTGTCATTGCAAAAACCACAGAATCATTGTCATGTAAAAGATGAGACTGATATGATACAACCCTAAAATACATCCCTCATATCCTTCTTTTACATAAAATGTGGGTGTTGTGTTGCAGTGTTTGCAGTTTAGAATTTTAAAAACTGTGCAACCAGACAAATAGTGATACAATGCATTAGGCCTACAGCCATGAATTTTCATAGATTCTGTTATTCCAAGTATGTTATTTGCAGTCTTTTTTTTTTCAATAGATTTATAGAGCTTAAGGATAGCTTCCTGATTCTCTCAAGTTTGTCTGAAAACATTTTAACCAAGACCTCTTTAGAGGTCTGTGGATTCATGTCACCATCACAGTACTTTGTAAAAACCACTTCTCATCTGGTACAGAGAGTATAATCATTACAGTATCCAATAGCGCTCTCAATATGCATTACAACATATGTATTAGATTATTGTCTCAAAAAAAACTTTTTTGATAGGTGTGTGAAAATATATTTTATGTTTTGAAATAAATGTTTTGCAGAAAATCCTTTTAAAGATTGTAATGTCAGGTCTGCTATCTATACATGTTCCTCCACTGAAAGATGAAGTTTTAATGTTTAAATACTGTTAGATAGAAAATTCTGATGTTAACTTGTGTCTGAGAGAAAACATTTGCCATCTGTGGGCTGGAGGATAACGACAGGATGGTTGACCATATTTTAACCCATTTAAATGTTAGAGATGGATGACCCTAGTTCTGGTCTCTTACCTAGATCTGGTAGATGACAGACAGCCATCATCTCACCAATTCTAAAAAAACCTGGTCTCGATCCTGCCGACCTTAACAACTTCCGCCCTATCTCCAATCTCCCGTTCCTCTCCAAAATCCTGGAAAAAGTTGTTCACCACCAGGTCCATACCCACCTTTCCGCCAATAGCCTATACGAACACTTTCAATCTGGTTTCCGCCAACTTCACAGCACTGAAACTGCCCTGGTCAAAATCACCAACGACCTCCTAGTAGCCGCAGACTCTGGCCTTGTCTCCATTCTCATCCTCCTTGACCTAACTGCAGCTTTTGACACCATCTCACACAATATTCTCCTCCATCGCCTTGCTTCCATCGGCATAGCCGGCTCGGTCCTCTCATGGTTCACCTCCTACCTATCTGACCGCACCCAGTCCGTCCATCTCCAGAACTTCCACTCCCAGCCCTCTACTGTCAGTTGTGGCGTGCCTCAGGGCTCTGTCCTGGGGCCCCTCCTCTTTATTATTTATCTCCTTCCTCTCGGAAATATCCTTAGGCAACATAACATCAATTTCCACTGTTATGCAGACGACACCCAGCTCTACCTCTCTGCTGCTCCATCTTCTACCCTCCCCCCTCCCTCCCTCCTTACCTGCTTACATAATATCAAATCCTGGTTCACCCATAACTTTTTGAAACTCAACCCTGACAAAACTGAAATTCTCCTCGTGGGCACCAGATCCACCCTTTCTAAAACCAGCACCTTCTCCATTCAAATTGACAACAATACTGTCCCCCCCTCCCCCCAAGTTAAAAGCCTGGGTGTCATCCTAGACGGTACTCTCTCCTTCACTCAGCATATCAATACCACTACCCGGTCGGCCTACTCCCATCTCCGTAACATAAACCGCATCCGTTCCTCACTCACCACCGATAGCACGGCAATACTCATTAACGCCTTTGTCACCTCTCGTTTGGATTACTGTAACTCACTCCTCACTGGTCTACCTCTCAAATCACTTCGCAAACTTCAACTTGTCCAGAACTCTGCTGCCCGAATCATCACCAGAACTCCATCCTCACATCATATCACCCCTGTCCTTAAACAACTTCACTGGCTCCCTGTGTCCTTCCGTATAAACTATAAAATCCTCCTTCTCACCTACAAAGCCCTCCACTCTATTGCCCCACCATACATCACTGAACTACTTCATATCTATTCTCCGCCTCGTCCTCTCCGCTCCTCCAGTTCCACTCTCCTCTGCACCCCTACAGCGCGCCTGGCCACCATGGGCGCTAGATCCTTCAGCCACACTGCGCCCCGCCTTTGGAACATTCTCCTCATCGCATCCGGTCGTCTCCGGACTTATCAACTTTTAAATCATCACTCAAAACATATCTGTTCCGTATAGCATTTTCCACCTAACTCTCTTAACTTCTCAAAGCAGCCCGTGATGTCCTACCACCCTCTGCCTATTTCATATTGTCTCATACTGTTTCATATTTGTTGTTCTGTCATCTGGGTTTCTGTATTTCAATTTACTTGTACTGTACTTCGCCCACTTCCTAGATAATCCACGCTTTTGCCTTTACATTCTCTCCCGCCGTTTATGTATTCTTGTTACTGTTGTTTTAATGCACTCTATGTATATCATGCTGTATGCTTCCTTTTCTATCTGTAAGGTGACCTTGAGACTTTGAAAGGCGCCATGAAATAAAATGTATTATTATTATTATTATTATTAGATGGTTAACCACTCTTTAACCCAACCTAGGTTCTATCTTTATTTGACAGATGGTGTACTCCCTCTTTGCATGAAATTCTGGTCACCCTAAGCTATAAAATGTCCAGCCTGGCTGTGCCTAAGCAGTGAATTCTCACTCCTGTACTCAGTGTGCTTTGTGACAGTTACTCCTTGTACAAGTAAAATTGACTTAAAGTTTAAAGTTTGTCCTCTATTTTATTAAGAATTGACTTAACAATGTATTATATTGATAAATTGTCTATCTTTATTGTTGAAGCTTTGACATGGAATTTGAGTGTTATAGCAAAATGTCAATGTAGTTTTGAGTTAGCAAAATCACCTTGGAATATTTTTCCAGAAATGATCATTCTGACAGCCGTTCTGAACCAGCTGTAAAAGAAAGCATAGATAAATGGATTGAGCATTGAATTTGACAATGTTAGCCAGTTGAGTGTTTCAATCACAGCAATTGGTGTTACTTCATATGCTAAAGGCTGAAAGATCATACAAAGAAAATAAGGAGTCCAACACATGAGAAAAACTCCCATTACAGTAGCCAGAGTTTTGGTGGCCTTTCTCTCCATCTTATTGACAGTTACTCTGGACTTTGTGACGTGACTGATTGTGTTCTGGATGCTACTTGCCTGTCTCTGTGCAACAAGGAAAATTTTTAGGTAAATACTAAGCATTATAATGACTGGAATATAAAAAGAGAAAATACATGCCAGCGTGGTTGATATTAGAGCATCAAGCAAACAATTATCTTCACATTTTCCTTGATTAAAACCTGCAGTTATGATGCCAATTCCAATTAAAGCAGCAACTCCCCAGCTGACCAGGATCATGGTCACGACAACACGATAATTGATTTTACTTTTATAAATGAGAGGTTGACACACTGCATAATATCTGTCAATAGAAATACAACTTAAGTTTAAAATGGAAGCTGTGCTCAGAGTTACATCAAAGCTTCCTCGAATTTTACAAAATAAATTTTCCTGATGCCAACACTGGGTCACAGTGAACGCCATGTTGGAAGGAAAAACTAAAACACCAACAAGGAGGTCAGCCACAGCCAGAGAGAGGATGAGGTAGTTCGTAGGGACATGGAGCTGTTTGAAGTAAATGATGGAGATTATCACAAGGAGGTTCCCACATATGGTGACAACAGACAATGAACCAAGGAAAATATATAATAATACACACATTATTGAAGGATTGCTTGTAAATATGTAACTTGCATTATTTGATACATAGCAAGGATGTATCACATTAACAGTGTGAGTCCCATTGACAGTCAGTCCTGGCTCCATGATTTCAGATTCCTGCAATTCAATTTTCCATTAATAATCAACAAACATTTTTAATGTTTAACCATAATAACGTCAGTGTTTTTAAGAAATAAAGTGAAGAAGCTAAAAAGATGTATACCTTAAGTTTCATCCCATATGCCTCTAGTTACTCCATGTGTCAGTGTTGATGTGTGTCCTTACTCACTGTGCCAGTGTAGAGAATCTCTGAAATTAAGTAGTCCACCCCCTCTTCATTTTCATAATCAGTGCAAACTTGGCTTGTCCAATCTGATGATTGTATGATTGTATGTGATCATGTTAATTAAACACACTTGAGGTGTGTTTTTCCTTCAACCAGTTTAAACAATTTCAAAGTAAATTAAGTTTGAAATGAATTATTCCTTTTTTATACTAGACAGTTGTATATATATATGCAACATTAGTTCAAAGTGCAAGTTTATTTTATTTGTATAGCACATTTATAATAGCCACCCGGAATGTAACCACGGGGGGCATAATCCAGTGTCTTCATGTGCCGGTCCCAAGTCCGGGTAAATGCAGAGGGTTATGTCAGGAAGGGCATCCGACATAAAATTTAAGCCAAATCAAACATGCGAATCAAAAATATGACTTCCATACTGGATCGGTTGCAGCCCAGGTTAACAACGACCACCACTGGTGCTGTTTGACTTACAGGGTGACAGTGGAAATTGGACTACTGTTGGTCGAATAAGGAGAGGAGGAAGGCGTCTTTGTAGGCAAAAAGAGAAGAGGAAAGGCAGGAGTGTAGGACTGAGAGTAGGAACTTGATTGTAGGGACTTTGTCAGTGAAAACTAGAGAGTTGGCTGATATGATGGAGAGAAGAAAGGTGGATATCTCGTGTGTTCAGTAGACCAAGTCGAAAGGTAGCAAGGCCTATAGATTAGGAGCAGGGTTCAAGCTGTTTTATCATGGTGTGGATGGAAAGAGGAATGGAGTAGGAGTTGTCCTGAAGAAGGATTTTGCTAGGAATGTTCTGGAGGTGAAGAGAGTGTCAGATAGGGTGATGAGTCTGAAGCTGGAAGTTGAAGGTGTGATGTTGAATGTTGTCAGTGGTTATGCCCCACAGGTAGGATGTGAGTTAGAAGAGAAGGAGAAATTCTGGAGGGAGATGAATGAGGTGATCCAGGGTCTCCCTAGTGATGACAGAGTGGTGACTGGGGCAGACTTCAACGGACATGTTGGTGAGGGAAACAGAAGTGACGAGGAATTGATGGGTAAGTTTGGTATGCAGGACAGGAATGCAGAAGGACAGATGGTGGTAGACTTCTCAAAAAGGATGGAAATGGCTGGAGTGGCACATTTTTCCAGAAAAGGGAGGAGCGACATATGAGAGTGAAGGCAGGAGCACACAAGTTGATTACATCTTGTACAAACATTACAACCTGAAAGAGATCAGTGACTGTAAAGTAGTGGCTGGGGAGATTGTAGCCAGACAGCATAGGATGGTGGTGTGTAGGATGACTCTGGTGGTGAGGAAGATGAAGAGGACAAGGGCAGAGCAGGGGACGAAGAGAATAGGAGAACAGGGAGATGCAGCGTAAAGTGAAGGTACGTGTACCTTCATAACCTCATCTTCCCTTGCTAAGTGAAGGTCCAACATGTGCTCTTTAAATGCTAACATTAGCCAAAAATGTCCACCCTGTCATTGTCCACCCTGTCAGCAAGCCTTCCATGACAGGAAGGACATGTTTAGGCCACATGCTGATAATGTTACATATATTACAACAGCTATTACACACATTTTATACAGTACATGCTATACATAGTAAGAATGGACAATATGGACAATTTTTTTGGCGATATCGGTTTCAGCAAGCCTAGTTTGTTAAGGCAAGCCTAGTTTACCGGGACTGCCAATTAAAGTCTGTAAGGGAACATTTTGAATCATCTTTTTCAAGGAATGAGATCAAAAGGAGCTGAGATAGCTAAGAGATATCGGGAACATCGTGATGCTGACCCAGACAGAAGAAGAAAGTACCTTGAGAAAGAAAGAGTCAAATGGAAAAAAGACAGAGAGACTGGAAAGGAGAAGGGTATCAATGAGCTCAGTGAGAGAGAGAAGAAAGAAATGGAGAGAGGCAAAAAGTCAAGCCAGAGCCAGAAACAGGGCCAGTGCTTTGCTACAGTCAGAGACACCACCCAACTCCCCTGCTGAAACTCCTGAAAATCAGCGTGAGCCAGGGCCCTCCAGGTTAGATCATTGGAAGTTTAGCTGATGAGACTTATTAGAAAGTTTAGATTTATTTGAAAGACAATTATCAACTGTTTATGTGCCCATAAAATGACATATTGATAACTGACTTGCTAAAATCCTTACAAATATTTTGTTTCAGGCAACGGCGTCAAGGGGAAAGCATTCGAAGGAGTTCGAAGAGAAAACTGAAAAAACAGATTGAAATATTAGAGGCACAGCTCACAAAAGAGAAAAGTAAAACTGAGAAATATAAGAAGAGGTACCATCGGGCCAAGAAAGAAAGTGCATCCAAATCACCATGTACAAAAGTCAATGCTTTGTTGGCACGTCAAAAAGTGAATTCACCCATCAAAAGAGCTCTTCTTTTCCATACATCCCTGATTGTAAATATTAGAAGAAAATATGAACATGCAAAAACAAACAGAGAGAAGCAGCTGATAGCAAAAGTGGTCAGTGGAAACTTTCTGAAGAAGTATAAGCTCCAAAAGCATGCCCAGACTGCTTTTGGCTACTCTAAGAAGATAGCAAAGTATCCTGTGGATCTGACCTATCGTGGGAGGAGGTGCTTCAGTCGAAATGAGATTAGGAAGAACGTTACATCATTTTTTCTTCGAGATGATGTTAGTCGAATGACAACTGGCCGCAAACAAACAGTCACACGGCTGAAGAAAAAAATGCAAAAGAGGTTGCTTGCTGATACAATGAAAAACTTGCATAGGAGGTTTCTCTCTGAGCACATTGGCCACATGTCATACACCTCGTTTTGCCGTCTCAGACCATTTTGGTTGGTAACCCCCTCTTCCTCTGACCGTGACACATGTCTCTGCAAAAAACATGAGAACTTGCAATTCATTGCCAATGCCTTGCAGAGCCATGGGTTACTGTCCTCAAGAAACATTGAGGAAATGTCTGAAGCAACCATGTGTGACCCGAAAGCCAAGGTTTGTGCTTATGGTGAGTGCAGTGAATGCCTCTTAACTTGTCACCCGATGCTGAAAACCCCTGGGGAAGAGAACATTCGTTTATTTCAGTGGATGACAGAGAAGATCAAGAAGGATGAGAAGGTGTCAACAATAACAGTGAAAAGGGAGATAACAACAGAGCATGACCTTAACACAGATTTCCAGGAGAGGCTTCTCCATTTTAGAAGCCATGTCTTCAACATTAAATGGCAGTTTGATGCCTACAGGGAGCTCAGGAGGAGTCTGAAGCACAATGAGTCCCTCTTGCATATAGATTTTAGCGAAAATTACTCATGTAAGTACAGCGAAGAAATACAATCTGTGCATTTTGGAGGCTCACACAAGCAGGCCAGTCTGCACACTGGAGTGCTCTACACCACTGGTGAACAAGCGCTACACACCTTCTGTTCCATATCACCCTCCAGAAGACACGACCCTGTGGCCATCTGGGCCCACCTTAATCCAGTTCTGAAGGTAGTGAGAGAACGACACCCTCAAGTCAGCACACTTCATTTTTTCAGCGATGGGCCTGCAACTCAGTATCGACAAAAGGGAAATTTCTTCTATCTCTCAACGGAACCCTACAAGTATGGCTTCAAAGAAATAACGTGGAATTTCTTTGAGGCTAATCATGGGAAGGGGGCACCAGACGGTGTGGGTGGGGCCCTCAAGAGGTCAGCAGACCGGATTGTAGCCCATGGAGGAGACATTCCTGATGCCCAGAGCTTGTATAACAAGCTGAAAAGCCTGGACACATCTGTCGAGCTGTTCTTCATCCCAGAGAGGGATATTGAATCAAAGCCTGAGGTACCTTGCAATAGCTGCAGTAAAAGGCACTATGAGAATCTACCAAGTTATCAGTCTGACACCCGGCCAAATTAAATACAGAGACATTTCATGTCTGTGTAAAAGGGAGGAAGGTGTTTTGGACTGCCCCTGCTTTAACCTTCAAGAGGTCATTCTAGCTAATGTTCCTGTTTCATCTGACAAGTCCCCAGCATGTGGAAGTACACCAGATAATCCTAGGAGACCAGAAATGATTGAGGTAAAGCACATTGGGGAGTGGTGCGTCGTTAATTATGACAATGAAGCATACCCAGGTATCATCATGGATGCAGAAGGGCATAGTGTGAAAGTTAAGTGTATGCAACGCCATGGCATAAACAAGTTCAAATGGCAAGTCTTCGGGACGACATCTGTTGGTACCATGACTGGCAGGTACTTTGCCTAATACCAGAACCACAGGGTCTGAACAAGCGCTCTGTACAGATTGAAGCGTCTGCATGGAAGTATGTGGAACAGCAACTGCAGAACTGAGCCATGTTGCTGCAGAAAGGGAGAGACTGTTTGGAGATGCGTCCAAGTGATCTTTCTGTAATATTCTGTTTCAACTGTTCTCCACTTAAAAAACATTTTTCTTCTTGTTCTACAGTTGAATGTTTTACTTTCACTGTGCAGAATGATGTTTGAGTTGAGTTTAATGCTAGAAGAATGAGTTTAATGCTAAAAGGCCACAAAGTCTCATTTTGGGCATCTTTATTCAATGGCTGCATGCAGGTAGAGTGGATCAAAACCAGTCTCTTCAACTGGTAATTTCCCCCTACATGGGAAAAGGCATTTTTTTACATAATTTTCTTGCATTGTTCCTTGCATTTATGAGGCCATTCAATGACATTTCACAGCATGTCCACCCTGTCATGCCCAGGGTCTACTCTGTCATGTCACTGTCCACCCTGTTATTTTCATGTTCTATGAAAATAAACAAATTATTTTCACAAGTTAGCAACATCTTTTGTGCGATTCCTTTATAAACAAATGAGGGCCAAATAGTATTGTTTGAAAGTTTGACCAGATATCTTTGTTGTTAGATTTTATTTAGAAAAGAAAGTGCAACTCCCGCAGATTTTATAGAGAAACAAATAGTTTGCCATAATTTCATTACTATCCAAATACTTTTCCCAATAACTAAAATATATTGTTGAGAAAGTGACTAAATAGTTTTCTGAAAATGTACATTTTATAATCACTATGTAATTACAATGTATTTATTCTGCTTTGAAATTGTCCATGACAGGGTGGACATATTTTGCTGTTTACATGTAAATTGTCTGCTTGCAGTTAATTTATAAAAAGTGTGGGAGCTTGACCAATATGCATTTCTAACAGCATAACATATACTTAATACAATGAATATGAAGTTCAATGGAAAATCTCATCTTTTTTGTTGGGAAATGGGGCACCTCAAAGGCACCTTATGGTGATATTGACTCACACACTAAGGAGGAGATTTGTACAGGCAGAGAGACAGAGATGGGAAGGATGTGCAGCAGGTTAGGGTGATTAAAAGACAGGGATGGAAATGTGTTGACAGGTGCCACAAGTGTGATGGAAAGATGGAAGGAATACTTTGAAGAGTTGACGAATGAGGAAAATGTCAGAGAGCACAGCATAGAACAGGTGACTGTTGTGGAGCAGGAAGTAGCAAAGATCAGTAAGGATGAAGTGATGAAGGCGTTGAAGAAGATGAAGAGTGGAAAGGCAGCTGGTCGTGACGACATACCTGTGGAGGTATGGAAGTGTTTAGGAGAGGTGGCAGTAGAGTTTTTGACTGGGCTACTTAACAAGGTCTTGGAGAGTGAGAGGATGACTGAGGAATGGAGGCAAAGTGTACTGGTGCCCATCTTTAACAACAGAGACGTGCAGAGTTCAAGGTGGAGGTGGGACTGCACCAACGATCGGCTTTGAGCCCCTTCTTGTCTGTCGTGGTGTTGGACAGGCTGACAGATGAGGTTAGACAGGAATCTCCATGGACCATGATGTTTGCAGATGACATTGTCATCTGTAGTGAGAGCAGGGAGCAGGTGGAGGAAAATCTAGAGAGATGGAGGTTTGCTCTGGAAAGGAGAGGAATGAAGGTTAGCCACAGTAAAACAGAGTACATGTGTGTAAATGAGAGGGAATCAAGTAGAACGGTGAGGTTACAGGGAGTAGAGGTGAAGAAGGTGGAGGATTTTAAGTACCTAGGGTCAACAGTCCAGAGCAACGGAGAGTGTGGAAATGAGGTGAAGAGACGTGTGCAAGCAGGTTGCAACGGGTGGAGGAAAATGTCAGATGTGATGTGTGACAAAAGAGTGTCAGCAAGAATGAAAGGAAAGGTGGACAAGACAGTGGTGAGACTGGCAATGTTGTCTGGTTTAGAGACAGTGGCACTGAGAAAAAGACAGGAGGCAGAGCTGGAGGTAGCAGAGCTGAAGATGTTGAGGTTCTCTCTGGGAGTGACGAGGATGGATGGGATCAGGAATGAGGACATCAGAGGGACAGCTCATGTTAGATGTTTTGGAGAAAAAGCCAGGGAAGCCAGATTGAGATGGTTTAGACATGTTCAGAGGAGGGACAGTGAATACATTGTTAAAAGGATGCTGAGGTTAGAGCTGCCAGAAAGGAGGCCTAGAGGAAGACCAAAGAGGAGGTTCTTGGATGTACTGAAGGAGGACATGAGGATAGTTGGTGTGGGTCAGGAGGATACAGAGGGTAGGGTTAAATGGAGGGAGATGATTCGCTGTGGCCACCCCTGAAGGGAGCAGCCGAAAGGAAAAGAAAGATTTATAATAGCCACCCGGCTGACCAAAGTGCTTTACAGAGGAGCAAAATTAAGCCTAACGTGTGTGATGGCCAACACAGCCTGCTCACAGGATTGTAGGGACCTAGATGGAGAGAAAGGAAGAAGAAGTTCAGAAATATAGACATTAGATTATGTAGGGATTTATGTACAAAGAGAAGATTTTTTTCAAGGATATTGACGAACCGGCAGCCAATGTAGGGAACTGAGAATTGAAGTGATATGTTCTCGTTTAGCGCACGTGACAAGCTTTACTGGGGAAGCTGAAGACGGGCGACTTGAGATTTAGGTATACTGCAGTATAAAAAATTGCAGTAATCTAAACAAGAGGTCACAAATGAAAGAACAGCCATTTCCAGAGTCTTCAGAGTGAGAGATGTTGTAATTGTAGACAATAAGCCAAGCTGGTAAAAGCTGGATCAGGTAGCAGAAGAGGTATGTTTAGTGATACCGTTACTGGTCAGAAAACATTGGAGTTGATTCAGCACAACTTTTCCCAAAACTTTAGAAATGAAAGGTAAAACAGAAATTGTTTAGAACAGAAGAATCCAGTGAAGGCTAATTGAGCAGGGGAGTGACTGTAGCCCTTTTGACATGGCAGGAACAGAGCCAGTTTGGGGACACCAGACATGGCCCAAAAATCTCAGGGCATTGATATTATTAGGACAAAATGAAGGTCTGAGCTGTCTAGAGGTTGAGTCATGGTGACTGGACTTTCCTTTTAAAGCTGAAACGTTTCGCCACCCATCCAAGTGACTTCATCAGTCTGTGATCTGGCCATCCCACACGTTAGACTTAATTTTGCTCCTCTGTAAAGCACTTTGATCTGTGATCTAGACTGATGAAACCACTTGGATGGGTGGCTTCATCAGTCAGAGTACAAGATCCAGCAGATGTCCCTGAATATGAGTAGAGTCATTGATCCACTTGGATAGATGAAAAGCATCAATAAGATTAAGGAAGTCATGCAATAGGGGGTTGGATGAACAGCAGATATGGATGTTAAAATCACCCATCAATAGAAAGTGATCGTGATTAGTAGCCTTAGCGACCAGAATACCCAACAGTTTCGTGAAATGCTGTATAAAATCCTTAGTGGAGCATGAAGGACGGTAGATCACCCCTAAACATACAGGGCCATTAGTCTAAGTGAAGAAACTGAGCTTCAAAACTGGAGAAAGCCATTACCAGGACCAGATAATAGCGTGCAGAGAAAGAGTTATCTAAAATAGTAACTATCCAGCCCCCGTGTCCACTCAGGCGAGGAGAGTTAAAAAATGTACAGTCAGCAGGGATCAAATCAGAGAACAGGGTTAGATCACCAACCTTTATCCAAGATTCCGTGAGAAACATAAAATCCAAATTGTAGGATGAATAAAAGTAATTTAATAAAAAGGTCTTCACCAAGGTTCCGGCATTTAATAATGCCATCTTTGGTGAGGAGATAACAGAAGTTGAGGACGCTCTTTTCAGTGAGGGCAGATTACCGTGGGTTACTCACCATCGTCAGGAGTGGAGACTGATTCAGTGGAGACCGACATGGGAAACAGGACTCAGGTGCTGGAGGAGAACAAGACGAAGCCACTGGTAGGCCAAATCCAGTGGGCCCGGGTAGTAGAGTCACCATGAAACAATTCGTAGGAAGGATCCGGGAGAAAGCCAGCCCATAGATGAGCATTCGGCTTCACAATGAATCCTCCATGGCTACCTTGTTTCTTCCTTCGCTTTCTCTGCGGGGTGTAGAGGGCCACCGGCGGACACAATCCGGGAGGACCATTTGAGATAACTCAGGCCAAATCCAAGGTATAAGAGTTCATGAATGTAGATATCCAAGAGCCAGAAGGAACAACCAGACAAGAAGACACGAGAGCAGCAGACGGTAAGTCGAATACACAGGTGTCATCTTGCCCCAGGAACTATGAAAGCACAATCATCATGAAAAGTTCAACCTTAAAATATTTCTGTGTCACTTTTTCTGGTAATGTGTTGGTGTTGAGATTATGGTCTCATTATGGTGAGACCGATCTCTTAGCTTCTGTTTTATGAAGGAAAACTCCATACGTTGATAAAGATCATGTTATGTGATCGAACGCTAAATGGATCTTGTGTTGACATTGTTTCCTCAACAAAAACTAGGTATATTAGTATAGGTATAGGTAAGTAAGGTATAGTAATATGTAATCCAACAATTGTTGCTTAAGTATATTTTACCAAAGAAATGTCTAACACAACATCAGACACCCCTAAACTGGATCATACCATTTCTACTCCATAGCATCAGCTGCCCAAACACTGACTTGTACTGAAAGTCAGGCATGATGGAAGAGGGAAGGTTTTGACACAGACATCACAAGTGTGAGCAACTCAGACCTGATGTATTCATTTGAGTGAAAGAAATCTATAAAATAGAAAATTTAACATGAATAAGAAGCTTCCGTATAACAAATTATGACACATTTTGCTGTGTTGTTACTATTGGCTACATAAAAGACAATTCTCAGTAAATCTGCTCTTTTAAAATTCTTTTAAAATCCAAAGGTCTGTTAATTTTACCAAAATACCACAATCAAAATCAGTTTTATTGCCAGGTACGGCAAAGAACACTTCACACTTTTCTCTTTGTGTCTGCTGCAATCATATATACAAATGTGGAGTATGTACACAATTTTAGAATAAAATAGAATAGAATAAAATAAAATAAATGCTATATACGTAAAAATTTGTTTGTGTGAAAAGTAATGCAATTTAGAAGGTCAAACTGAAGGTGAAAGTCTGTAAGTTTGGGGGGGTGGGGGAATGTGGGGGTAACTGGGGCACTGTTCAGCAGACTGACTGCAGTGGGGAAGAAATTGTTCTTGTGGCGTGAGGTCCTGAGGGGAGAGACTGAAAGAGTTCTTGTCCGGGATGAGAGGGGTCAGCTGCGATCTTGACTGCACGTCTCTGGGTCCTGGAGATGTACAACTTCTGGAAAGATAGAAGACTGCAGCTGATCACCTTCTCAGCAGAGTGGATGACATCTTGGCCTTGACCTTGGCTGCAGAAAACCAGACTGTGATGGAGGATGTGAAGATAGATTCTATGATGGCAGTGTAGAGGTTCACCAACATCTTTGAAGGGAGGTGAAACGTCTTCATCTGCCACAGGAAATACATTCTCTCCTGAGCTGAGGAGAAAGGACACAGCCTTGGAGGGGATCCAGTGCTGATGGTCTGGGAGTCAGAGGCATGCTTTCCCAGCCTCACGAACTGCCGTCTGTCTGTCAGGAAGTCCGTGATCCAACTGCACATGGAGTCAGGCACATTCAGCTGGCACATTCATACTGAAGCTTTACTGTATCTATTGGAAATTCAATACAGTGTTTGATGTAGGATATGTCTTACTCCAAGGAGAAAAACTTTAGAGAATAGATTATATTAATGTGAGTCATCTTCATTAAACCTAGGCCCATATAGGAGTTAGGAGATAACCCTTAAACTGAGGGTGGTGATCATGGTGGTGATCCCTTGTTCCTTTACAACTGCTGAAAGTTGTCTTCAAAAAACACAAAAACTGTCAGTCATGATAAGGCACTGGCACAGATGACCTATTGGGTTCTTTTGTATGTGGGGTCTCAAAGATACTATTCATCTGATGATGATCATGATGATGACATATTTAGTTGAACAGCTGATTTAATGATGATCAGTGCAGTCCTCCTGGCTACCTGCAGGTTCCTGTTATGCAGCACCACTGAACCACACAGACACCATTGGTGAAGATTTGAAGCTTTTCATTTATTTCGACAATACTCAGGTGCTCCAGCTCTCCTTATAGCTGGCCCTCGCCCCTCTCCTGTCTCTGTCTCCTCCTCTTATAACAATAGGAGCCGGTGATTATTCATCCCCTACACCTGTTCCTAATTCAGCCGCCGATCCTCCGGCCGCTGCCCTACCACTCCCCCTGCAGCTTCGCCGTAATCACACCCTGCCACCACAATCAGATTTGACAAACTGTCCATCACTTGAAGCCAAAACTCTCATTTTAATATGCCAACATCATAACAACAGCAGCATATTTTTAACAATACACAGTTACTCATCTTTTCTGTCATCTGTAGTTGTCCAGACAGTACATGCTAACTTGGCATGTTAAATCACAATAATCCAACAAATAAAACATTTTGTTCTGAAAAGTTATAGTCCTGTTATAGAAAAATATTCAGGAGGTTTTGCTTTTGTTTGTTTTGATTGTTCTCTCCACTAGGAAGAAAAATATCTGTGTATATTGCACCTGTATTCATATTCAGGTAATATTTTTCATTCTCCTAAAAAAAAATAAAGGCACTCACATGTATCTTTATCAAGTGTTGACCAGCCAATCAAAGTCACCTAAACTATCATCACCTCAAACTTGAAAGTCTATCATTTGATTTGGTTAGATTGACCAACTGAACAGGTGTAAAATGTGGTGAACCAATATTCTCTCTGGCAAATTATCAAAGTTTCACTGCGTCAGTCAATTCAATTCAATTCAATTTTATTTGTATAGCGCCAAATCACAATACAAATCATCTCAAGGCACTTTACAAAAACTAAAACTAAAAACCCAACAATCCTTATGAGCAGACTGGCGAGTGAGAGGAAAAACTCCCTTTAAGGAAAAAACCTCAGCAGAACGGCTCAGTGGGGCCTTGCTCGACGGTTGGGTGAGTGGATCAGAGCTCAAGAACGCAGTGAACTGATCACTAATTACTTTTATATTGCACCCTGAGTGTTCCTTTCATAAGTGACCGGGAAGATACATAAATTGATAGCGATGTTTATTTTGGGTATGCCATAGGCTTGTGCAGAAAAGCGGTTGTGATCAACGGTTTTAAACACAGTATGCATAAAATATGTTCAGTGGAATGTTGCCGATTGGTGATTATTAAAAATGGAGACTACTAAAGACCTGGCAGTCCATTAACCAAAAACGGTGGTTACGCAGCCTAGGGGTTGCCGGAGTGTAACACGATGTGGAGTTTTCCTCCAAACCTCTTCCACTCTCAACAAACACGAACTAGACGAACTACAATTAACACGAATATTTATTCTGTTTAAACACAGAATACAATACAGAATGTACAACACAAACAAAACGCTAATTTAGCCCTACTCAAAACAAAACGCTCCGTGAGCCCTACAATATCAAACAAACGAAAATCAATAACAGAAACGCTACAATAGCCCTACGATCTCAATCAAACAAAAGATCAAATAACAAAAACGCTAAACAGCCCTATAATATCAATCAAAAGAAACAACACAAAATCACAGGTCGCTAGCCTGGAAACTCCTAAAACAAACAGGAGAAAACAAAACACAAACGTAACCTAAGTCTCTAAGTATTTCTAATCTAAACAACGAAAAATACTATCAATACTAAACCTACCAAAATCGAAACAAAAATCTAATCACTAACTAATTCACTCGAAGTCGAAATCTCTAACAAATAGCTGGGAATGGCAAAGGTGGGAGAATAGCTCTCCTGAACAGTAGACCGTGGGCTTCTTATCTTCCTTCCGGGAAGTGTTGGACCAATCCCGGAAGTCCAATCCACGGTCCTCGAGACCACGCCCACTCCAGCATCCGTCTCACACACACACACACACACAAACATACACACTCGAAATGGGGAGGGGAGAGCCCACAACACAAATAATGACCCCTAGGGTCATAACACCTCCCCCCCTAAGACCAAACATTTTCCCAAGAAAATGTTTGTCTCTCTTTTTTTTTTTTTACTATTTTTAACACCGGGATAGTGCATCAGCCAAAACATTATCCAAACCTTTTTTGTGACGAATCTCTATATTATAGTCCTGTAATAACAAGGACCAACGCATAAGCCGGTGATTACTATTTTGCATTCGAGTCAGGAATACGAGCGGGTTGTGGTCAGAGAAAACGAGGGTCTGCTGTGTATTGGAACCAACGTACACCTCAAAGTGTTGTAATGCTAACAATAAGGCTAATGCCTCTTTCTCAATGGTGCTGTAATGTAGCTGGTGTTTCTTGAATTTCTTCGAGAAATAACAGATTGGATGGTCTATGCCCGCATCATCCTCCTGTAGGAGTACAGCACCTGCTCCGAGAGCACTAGCGTCCACCTCCAATTTAAATGGACGGGTGAAGTTTGGGGCAGCCAGAACAGGAGCACTACAAAGTAAAGCCTTGGCGGCCTCAAAAGCAGACTGACATTTCTCTGACCACTGGAACAGAGTTTTCGGACTTACTAAGCTCGTGAGAGGAGCTACTACTTCAGAAAAGTTTCTACAAAATGCTCGATAATATCCGGCCATTCCTAAAAATCGGCGGAGCTCACGGCGTGTCAGAGGGGCTGGGAAATCAAGGATTGCTTGCACTTTAGTAGCAATAGGAGAAACGTGACCTTGGCCAACCTGTTTTCCAAGGTAGGAAACTGTTGCTTTTCCGAACTCACACTTGGCTAAGTTGAGCGTAAGGGAAGCCTGTTTTAACCTGTCAAAAATCTTTGTCAGCGTGTCTAAATGTGTGGACCAGGTGTCAGAATATGCTACAATGTCATCTAAATATACCTCACAATTGTCCACACCTGACAGTACTATGCTCATTAGTCGCTGGAAAGTGGCTGGTGCATTTCGAAGTCCAAACGGCATGACTGTGTATTGCAGAAAGTGGTCCGGAGTCACAAACGCTGAAATCTCTGAAGCACGAGGTGTCAAAGGAACTTGCCAATAACCTTTTAGTAGGTCCAATTTTGTGACATATTTAGCGGCACCCACACGGTCGATACAGTCATCCATACGTGGCAACGGGAACGAGTCTGGTTTTGTAACGGCGTTTACCTTTCGGTAGTCGTAACAAAACCTGAAAGTCTGATCAGGTTTGGGAACTAACAGAGATGGCGAACTCCAAGGGCTAATGCTTGGAATAGCGAAACCATGGTCTAGAAGATAGTTTACTTCTTGACGCATTATTGCACGCTTTTCTGGGTGAGTACGGTAAGCATGTTGCTTAATGGGCTTATGGGTTTCAACATCAATGTCATGACTTAACACGTTAGTTTGGGTGGGAATGTCATTAAAAAGTGCTAGGTTATTGTTAATGAGCTTATGAATGTCAGCTCGGGCGGGTTCTGGCAAATACGCTAAGTGACTGTCTAACTGGCTTAAAATTTCCGAGTTCTGAAAACGTACACAGGGGACAGAATCATGTTTGTCGCTTAACCCGTCATCACTGGGTTTGTATGATGGGCGGGTGACAGACACGGGGGTAACAGGAACTGGTTTAGGAGACGAAAATTCTTCCTTTCGACCAACATACTGCTTCAGCATGTTGACGTGACAGACCCGAGAGGTTTTCTTTCGGTCTGGAGTCTGAATTACGTAGTCAGTCTCGCTAAGCTTGCGGTCAATTACGTAAGGGCCAGAAAATTTGGTTTGTAAACCGGAACCAACAACGGGCAACAGAACTAACACGCGGTCACCTGGCTGAAAAGTCCGTGTAACCGACTTTTTGTCATAATGGTCCTTCATTTTGGACTGTGACTTTGACAAGGACTCACGAGCTACATCACAAGCATGATGTAGTCTTTCTTTAAATGAACTAACATAGTCCAAAATATTCTTTTCAGGGCTTGGCTTCTCTGAGAGCCATGTTTCACGGAGCAAACGCAATGGTCCACGCACAGTGCGACCAAAAACTAAGTCAGCTGGACTAAATCCTAGCGACTCCTGGCAAGTTTCTCTCACGGCGAACAACAACAATGGTAAGCCTTCGTCCCAATCTCGACTTGACTCGGAGCAAAACTTTCGTAACATACTTTTCAGAGTTTGATGAAACCTTTCCAGTGCACCCTGACTCTCGGGGTGATATGCACTAGACGTGTGGTGTGTGACTTTGAGCTCTGCCATGACCTGAGCGAAAACTTTCGACATGAAATTTGATCCTTGATCACTCTGAATATACTTGGGCAAACCAAATGTGGAAAAAATTTTCACAAGTGCCTTGACTATGGCACGAGCTTTTAATGTTCGGAGTGGCACTGCCTCGGGGTAACGAGTGGCAGCACACATTATGGTGAGAATGTATTGATTTCCGGATTTGGTTTTAGGCAACGGACCCACACAGTCGTGTGTTCAAATGGTGACGTGTTCAAATGGTTCCCCAATTACAGGAATTGGTTTCAATGGGGCAACAGGAATTAACTGGTTGGGCTTACCGGACACTTGACATGTATGGCAGGAACGACAGAATTTTACCACATCGGACTTGAGTCCTGGCCAGAAGAAGTAACGAAGAATACGATTGTATGTCTTTCGTATTCCCAAATGTCCTGCCATACTGTGATCATGTGCTAATGTCAAAATTTGGAAACGAAAGGGTTGGGGTATTACTACCTGACAAACAGAGTCATGTACATTACCAGAGCTCGGAGTCCAACGTCGCATCAACACACCATCATTCATAAAGTACGACACACCTCGATTACATTGTTGACTTTGTAACAATGACATACAGGAAGACAAAGTATCATCATTTTGTTGTGCCTTAATTAGCTGTTCTCTGTCCACCGACAGAGACAGTGTTTTGTCATCAGGTTGTAGTTCAACACACACAGATTCTTCTTTTTCACATTTTGTAGGTAGACTTGGCGGATCAGAAGTGCTCACAAAAGTATCACTGAGATCCACCAAGTTTCCAAACTTTCGTGCTTGAGCACGGGTTACAGCACACATGGGAAATACTACAGGTGAGTTTAACACAGAGTCATCTGAAACAGTTACGGAAGCGGTCGGACATTCGATCACTTCCGGTGACGGGAACACTTGTCCGCCAGCTAAATCATTCCCAAGAATAAGATCTACCCCTTCTATTGGCAGTTTTTCTCGAATGGCAACTTTACATTTGCCTGACAGAAATTGGGATGACAGTTGCACAAAGTGTAATGGGGCACGTACAACATTCATTTCAACTCCCCACATCAAAATGTCGGACCCGCAGTAAGACTGGGCCGAGAGATGTAGTACGTCTTTACGTAACACAGACTGTTTTGCACCAGTATCTCTCAGGATAGTAATTGGAATTTGGACTGACTCATTTTCCAAAGAAACAAACCCTTGTGTAACAAACGGCTTAAATGCATTATCCACTTTGTTACTTCCAACCATGCCCACAGGTGGCAGGGTAGGTGGCGGGGTTTGTATAAGAGCCACTGGAGATGATGACTTAGCAGATTTGAAAGTTTTATTCTGCTCTTTTTTTTTCAGAACGGGACACACAGCAATGAGGTGACCCTGCTCATGGCAGTAGAAACACTCGCGTTTTTCAGCGGTGACTGGGAATGTACGTCGGAAGCTTTTTGGAGAGGGATTTTTCCTCTCAACGAAACTCAAGTCATGCCTGACGGGTGGAACAAAGACGGTTTTATGCGTTAGCGCAAACTCGTCAGCCATAACAGCAGCATTGTCCAGAGATGTAACTTTTTGTTCGTTCAAATAAAGTACAATTTTCTCTGGCAACCGATTTTTGAATTCTTCCATTAGAATTAGCTCACGTAGATTGTCTAATGTTTTAACTTTACTAGCCTGACACCACTTATCAAAGAGAACGCCCTTCTCTCATGCAAACTCTACATATGTCTGTGTAGCAGTTTTTTCACAATTTCTAAATTTCTGTCTATAAGCCTCAGGCACTAACTCGTAAGCACGGAGGACTGTGGTTTTAACTGTATCATAATCTAAACTATCATCTATAGATAGTGACGCACACACTTCTTGGGCTTTCCCAACAAATTTGCACTGAAGCAATAGAGACCACACATTCCGTGGCCAATTTAAGGTGGCAGCTATACGCTCAAATGCGCTGAAATACGAGTCCACCTCAGACTCTCTAAAAGGTGGTACTAATGCAATGTGCCTACTAACATCAAAGCCTTCGTGGGGTCTTGAAACAGGTGACTGAAAGGAGGGACTGGCAGCTAAAGCAGCTCCCTGCTCCAACTCCAGAACCCTTACCTTAAGGTGCATGGCTTCCACCTCCAACTGCTTGTTCCGTAATTCCACCTCCCGAATCTGCAGAGTAAGTTTCAACTCCTCTGTTGTTCGTCCAGCTTGGACTGGGAGGTCTTTAGGTGGGGTAGGAATACCAGCCAGATCACCCGGCCCGACTCCATTTGTGGGAGTTGGCCCACCAAACAACCCCCTTTCCGTCAGCTTTGATATGAGGAGTTGCTTTATTTCCTCCTTTTTGGCGCTTGTTGACACATGTACATCAAAAAAGTTGGCGATTAGCACCAAATCAGCCTTGCGGCACCTATCCAACTTATCCAAAGTTGGACTCAAGGTAAAGTCCTCTAATTTAAACTCCATGCTGCCACCACCACAAAAAGAAAAAACTGCGAAACAGACAGAAGAGTAAACACTGACGTATCTCGTTGATGAATCCGGCAAAGGACGGACGACACACACGAGAAAAAAAAACGGACGAGTCCCCAAATCTATGATTTGGGAACGGTACGCAAAACACGATGGACGAGCCCCCAAATCTATGTTATGATTTGAGGACAGCACGCAAAAACTCGACGGACGAGCCCCCAAATCTATGATTTGGGGACGGCACGGAAAACGCAACGGACGAGCCCCCAAATCTATGATTTGGGAACGATACGCAAAACACGACGGACGAGCCCCCAAATCTATGTTATGATTTGAGGACAGCACGCAAAAACTCGACGGACGAGCCCCCAAATCTATGATTTGGGGACGGCACGGAAAACGCAACGGACGAGCCCCCAAATCTATGTTACGCCCCAGCCTAGGGGTTGCCGGAGCGTAACACGATTGTGGAGTTTTCCTCCAAACCTCTTCCACTCTCAACAAACACGAACTAGACGAACTACAATTAACACGAATATTTATTCTGTTTAAACACAGAATACAATACAGAATGTACAACACAAACAAAACGCTAATTTAGCCCTACTCAAAACAAAACGCTCCGTGAGCCCTACAATATCAAACAAACGAAAATCAATAACAGAAACGCTACAATAGCCCTACGATCTCAATCAAACAAAAGATCAAATAACAAAAACGCTAAACAGCCCTATAATATCAATCAAAAGAAACAACACAAAATCACAGGTCGCTAGCCTGGAAACTCCTAAAACAAACAGGAGAAAACAAAACACAAACGTAACCTAAGTCTCTAAGTATTTCTAATCTAAACAACGAAAAATACTATCAATACTAAACCTACCAAAATCGAAGCAAAAATCTAATCACTAACTAATTCACTCGAAGTCGAAATCTCTAACAAATAGCTGGGAATGGCAAAGGTGGGAGAATAGCTCTCCTGAACAGTAGACCGTGGGCTTCTTATCTTCCTTCCGGGAAGTGTTGGACCAATCCCGGAAGTCCAATCCACGGTCCTCGAGACCACGCCCACTCCAGCATCCGTCACACACACACACACACACAAACATACACACTCGAAATGGGGAGGGGAGAGCCCACAACACAAATAATGACCCCTAGGGTCATAACAACGGTAAAATGTCAACGACAATGTGTTTCATTCATTTTCATTACAAAAATCCAATTGTGTAATGCCACAATAATTAAAGCAGAAGTAAACTCTGCATTTAACTTTTTATATTTTGCTTATGTTTAGGCACTTGGTTGAGAAAAACAGACATGTTCATCAGATCAAAACAAAAAATGGAAGCATGGAAGCCTGTAACTAGAAGATATTTAAACAACATAGAGACGATAAGACAGTAAACATCATTAAAATGGAAATATTAATATTAACACCAGGGTTTAGGCCTTAAATGCACAACCAGTTATTTTGTTTGTGTATATAATATTTTAGCATTTCAGCACATCAAAGTGTAACTAAGTTTTGAGTTTGTAAAATCACCTTGAATTATTTTCCCAGAAATGATCATTCTGAAAGCCGCTCTGAACCAGCTGTAAAAGAAAGCATAGATAAATGGATTAATCAATGAATTTGACAGTGCAACCCAGCTAAGCACTTCAAACAAAACAACTGACATTGTAACTTTGCTGAAAGCACGAATAGTGGTACAAAGAAAATAAGGAAACCAGCACATCAAAAAAACTCCCATAACAATGGCCAGAGTTTTGGTGGCTTTTCTCTCCATCTTATTGACAGTAGCTCCAGACATTGTGTTCTGGATGCTGCGTGCCTGTCTCTGTGCAGCAAGGAACAATTGCAACATTACAATCATTGGGAGGTAAAAGCAAGGACAGCAACACCCCAGCTCACTAAGATCACTGTCACAATAACGTGATCGTTTATCTTAGTTCTATATGTCAGAGGCTGACACACTGCATGATATCTGTCAATAGAAATACAGCACAAGTTCAGAATAGAAGATGTGCACAGTGATACATCAAAGCTGGCCCGTACTCTACAAAATAAATTATAATGGTAATAACATGAGCTTGTAGAGAATTTTATAGTGAGAGGAAAAACTAGAACACCAACGAGCAGGTCAGCCACAGCCAGAGAGAGAACAAGAGAGTTTGTAGGAGTGTGGAGCTGTTTGAAGTAAGTTATGGAGATTATTACCAGGAGATTTCCACATACAGTTATAGTTATAATGGATAAAATGCCAAAGAAAATATTAAGTAACATACATAACATATAACGGGTATTTGCCAGTGCATAAAGGAGATCTGTTTCAAAGCATAGAGGTATATTGACACTCATTTCCAGTTTGTTTGTGTGTTCTGCAAAATAAATATGTAGACATTCAGATATGAAAAATGAGATCATGCACAAATTTCATGCACAAATTTACAGTATAAATGCACACATAACATCTTTTTTTTTCTTTTGCAGATGTAGAATTTTTTTAATTCTCCTTCAGGTCTTCATAGGTCAGGTCTTCTGTTCATACCATACCAAGGATGGTATGGATGGGTGTCTGTGCCACTGCAAAAGACTTGTAAGTAATATTTATTAATGATTATCTCATGAATACGTCATGCAAATTTACCTTCAAATCCTATGCTGTCCCATCCTTTGAGAGGTCATAACAATAATGATAGGTCACAATGGTTTAGGTGTTTGTGTGTGTGTGTGTGTGTGTGGGATCTGCTGAAACAGAACAAAAGCAAATGATTCCATTACTTTTTTGTTAACACAACTTTGGGTTCTAAGGGTGTTTTGACATGCCCTGACATTTGTGCCTTTTTCTGTTGCTTTTAAACATATTAATGACTAAGGTCTGATAACACTGTAATCAGCACAAACTGGGCTACAATAATATGTGAGCAGATTATGCATAGTTAGTGAAAAACTAAAATTTAAAAAAAAGTCACTGAAATGAGACCATAAAACACATACAGAACATTGGTTCACAAGACTTTTAAGAAATGCATCTTGAAAAAAAAAAAATATGCAGGAAGGTGTGTCTGACCATGAATAGTCATGTGATTTACCGGAGAAGACAAAAACCTGCACAAACACCCGCATTCCTGACTGAAAGGTGCACAGTGCGAGGTGCGATCACATTAGCTATAATGAAGTAGACAGGAAAAAACGTGCCGCTCCTTAGGTTCGTATGGATTAAATAAAAAGTGATGATTTATTTTCGACTGGATTTCATTTAAAAGAAGACATTTCAAGCTTTCTCAAGCTTTTTAATATTTTTATGAGGCAAGTATTCACTGAGATTCCGCTTGTTTTATTTATGTCTGTGAAGAGAAATGACAGAGACAGAGAAGACAGAGAGCACACCCTGTCTGCTTTCTTTATTTTACAAAAGCACAGCGTTTTGTATGAGCGTATACAAAAAAAAACTAGGCCCGTTACAGATTCGAATGATATATTGCAAAACTGACAGATTAATTTAAGTTTGTTTTGGCATTATCAGGAGAAGATGCTACACGAGCGCGTTCGTCGACCCCTGAGGGTTAACAATGCCTCACAAATAAGAAATGTTACAAAAACAAGGTGTACAAGAATTAAAATGAAAGTATATTTTGTACAGTTACAATTTGGTAGCCTTTAACTGCCCTGTTCCTACAAAGCTCAGTACCAGAAACAAGCAAACGCTGGTACGTATTGTAACCCAAGAATTTGTGAATTGGGCGTGGCCCTCTGGGCTATCGCTACGGGTCATATCCCTTCTTCGTGCCTACGCACTGAAGAGAAATTTGTTTTTGTTTACGGTGGGCCCCCTCGCCTGAACTGAGTGTCCCAGTCTCGTCCCCCCAGCGGAGGGTTGTACTTCACATGCAGAGAAAACCATAGCTCACATTGTGCATTGTCGCGAGCTGCGAAAAGGTCCACTGCTGCCTAAATGAACCAGCTCCGTATCTGAGGCACCAGGCTTGGATGGAGACACCAATCCCCTGTGCGAGGACCACCACGTGACATAATGTCCACGGCCATGTTCTCCTGCAATTTGCACCACTTTCATGGAGAAAAGATGCGTGTGAGTCAACAGCAACAGGTGATGAGCAAGGGAGAGGAGTACACGTCAAGTGTACCTCTCCTTGCGGGTGATATATGCTGCAGCTGTGGTGATGTTCCTTCGGACCAGAACATGGAAACCTGGACCAGAACGGTGGAGAGAAGTGCCGGAGAAATTTCCACACTGTGAGCAGCTCGAATTGGTTTATATCCGCCGTCTTCCTTAGCGTGCACTCCACCTTTAGTGTCTGGGAGACAGGGAAGCATCCATGAACACTGACACGTGATTCGATGGAATGCCCAGGGGAACCGCTTGCATCAGAGTGCGGATGTTTCCCAGTAACGCAGATCCGGGCCCACTGACTAGGGGAGGGATAATATGCGCCGCTGGTGATGTACTGGGTCAAGCCTCAGTTGGATGAACCAGTGCTGAAGCCTTCTTGTAAGCAATAGGCTGAGTGGCACCATTGGGTGAGCCACTGCCATCATCCCCAGAAGGCGCAGCACCGATTTACCCATGATGTGAAGCGGAGCGAAGTGACACAGTAGGGAGGAGATGGTTACCGATCTCCCCTCGGTGGACGGGCCCTCATTTGTAATGAGTTCAGCTCCACCCCCAGATACACTATTGACTGAGTGGGCTTGGGGGCACTCTTTTTCCAAATTATGGTGAAACCTAATGCTCTAGCTCTCATTCCCTGTCTCTGAAGGGGTTCCAGTGCCGTCTCAACGCACTTGGAGAAAGTGCGGGGAACCAGAGAGTACCCGATTGTAGCGGTTGTACTGGTAGCTGGTCCCCTGGTAATGGAAGCTGTATTGGGGAATGATGGAGACATGAAATATGCATCCTTCAGATGTATTGATGTGATCCAGTCACCCTGGTGAATGCACCGTAGGAGCTGGGCCGCCGTGAGCATGTGAAATCTCCTGACCTGCATTGATTTGTTGAGCTGAGTCAGATCCAGGAAGGGCCTCATCTCTCTTGATTTCTTGGGGAATAAAATCCACAGGCCACAACCCCCGGTGGAACAACAGAAATATCTCCCTTGTTAACAGATCTTGTATATCTGTTAGCAACGCCCGCACATGCGCCGACACCATCACCGCATCCGAAAACAGACCGTGGGTAACCCATGGGGAGCCCTGCCCGAAAGGGATGATCGGACATGAAAATAGCAAGGATGTCTGATGATTCGGTATCCATGGGCGTGCTCTTGTGGTCAAACTGAACATTAGCCGTCATAGGGCCCAAATGAGACAGATGTGTAACGGGAATGTGCTGGTTAGCATGCTGACTCAGGCTAGCTGGCATGTGCTTGGCAGCGTGAGGGCTGCACTGTGTGGGAAATGTGTGTGAAATAGCCACGGCTGCCTTATGATTGTCAGGAGTCGGCTGCAGAGGAATATTTGCCCCACAGGGGGATGAAAACGTTTATTTTTCTCAGAACCGTAAACATGACATGCACATTCCTCAGAACTTAGACAACACACATTCCCCAAACACCATCAGAACCTCTGCTGTTTGCTGGGAGGTTCAGGTGCCGGGGTAGATCAGGAACAAACTAGCCTAGGAGCCTTGGAAGGCCGACAAGGAGCAGGAGGCCAGAGCCGGAGCAACCACTGGTTGAAGGCAGGAGTGTCAGGGAGGGCCGTAACATGGCTAATGGGTACCTCCAACTAATCCTTCCAAACCGTCTCTGGGATGGGGGAGAGGTATAGCCAAATATTCTGGTGTGTCATCATCTGCCATGTGGCGATGCTGGCCTTTTCCACAGCAATGGGGGCGCAGAGAGCCAGAATAGCGCCCGCCATCTTACTAACCTCCTCTGAGCAATCAGGCAGGAGGTCCTGACAGGTATCGTGAGTGAGCCAGGACGGTGATGTTATTAGCTGCAGCGGTGGTCTGGAAGGCGCAATGGTGGGATCTGTCTGCTAGCTTAGTAGCTAGCACATGGGCATCCTGAAGTGGTTGGACCAGCTCAGGAGGGACAAGTAGCTTACACCTGTTAGCCATCGTTGTGATGATGCCCGGGAGCTCTCGTAATAGCTGAGCCATGTCCAGCGTAGGCTTAGAAGAGGCCGGTGTAGGCTGCTCAGCTAGCATGCCAGCAGTTACACCAGCTTCCCAGAGGGAAGGGGGTGGAGCCGGGAGCTGTCCGGCAAGCGGTCTGGCAAGGAGGCAGAGTCCGACTCTGGGTCCAAGGCTAATTCCAGGATGGGTTCGAGCTCGGTCATCCTGCTTGGTAGTTTCCTCGGCAGGGAGAGTGTGTGCCAGCACTCTTCGGCGGCAAGAATGAAGAATTCTGCCCTCTGGTGGAGTGCCTCGAGGGGCAGCCGCTTGAAGAACACACAGTTCACCCTTGGGGTGAGAGACCTGGCGGTGTATTCTGCACCCATGCAGCCCGTTCAGGTGCAGCTCGTCCCTGAAGATGTAGCCGGTACTGCACTCTCCGCAGATTCTAGTGAAGCCGCAGTCTGCTGAAGTCATGATTGAAGACCTTGAAGAAAAGGGAAGAGCTTGCCCAAACTGCCGCTTTATATCTGGGAGCTGCGGACATGATTGGGACACTCAGTCAACCCAGGTGAACGTAAATGAATTTCTTTTCAGTGCGTAGGCACAAAGAAGGGATATAGCCTATAGCGATAGCCAATAGCAATAGCCCAGAGGGCTGCGCACCAATGAGACAGAACTATGATGCAGTTAAATCAATCTGGGGTCTAATACAATCAGTTATTGAAAGGCAACCTAACTTGAACAATCCTGTCCCTCAAACAAGATGGTGCCAGAGGGTTGGGCTCACGCACAACTCATTTGTACAGGTAGGGCCTAATCTTTAACACCCCCTGGCAGTTCATGCCTATGCATACCCACATTTTGTTTATGACAAGAATTGGTCACACAGATGGTGAAGCAGTGTGCTGAAGGCACATGACATCAATCCTTCCAACTTTTTTAAATCATACTTAATATCAAACGAATAGTCATATATTCATAATCTACAACACATTCAGTGGACCTATATTAAGTTTAAGTTTGAGGAATACAATAACTATTGCTTCTCTGTTTTAAAAGATACAGTCCAGCCCAAAGTTAAACCATATACCTCAGTGATGCATTACTAAATGATTAATAAATTGAGTGCCTGGCACTGGCTCATCATCATGACACTTCTGGTGTCACTAAAGTGCCACTAATAGCCAGTTACATCAGTTCTGGCTAAATACTAAACTATTTTTCCTCTATCTCAGCTTTGTCAACTTGTGTTTTGTTGTTTGTCCAGCACTATAGACATCAATCTTTGTGGAATTAATTTATGTTCACTTAGCTATGAACAGTGGAGCCCAGAACAAGACATAATATCTGTATCTGCTTGACTGACTGACATTAAATATCATTAGTAAATATTAATATTTAATAAAGCAGAATTGTATTGAGTCCCTCTGGGGACTTCCTGCCAGAGGACCTTTTACTTTGTTGAGACTTCCTCTTTTCCTTGCTCTGGTCTCTGGCAGCTTTGTTCGTAATTTGTGTTCATTAGTTTCACCTGTGGTTTATTGTTTATCCCGTTCACCTGTTTTGCCTTTTGTGTTCCCTCCTATTTATACCTCCCTCGTCCCTTTGTTTAGCGCTGAAGCATTAGTTGTAATTAGTCTGTTTTCTGAAGTGAAAGTGTTTTTTTTTTATGACAACCGTTCCACCCGGTCTCTCCTTGTTTTCTGCCGTCTCATCCGGTACCTAGTTTTTGTGTTTGAGTTTGTCCTGGAGATCCCAGGACTAATAAAGTTACATTGTCCTGCATTTGGGTCCTGCTCCTCCTCCTTCCACCCAGCGTCTCTACGCATTTCATGACAAGAATTCTTTTATTGTGAGAAAACGTTACATTTAATTTTATTTTTCTTAAGGTATATACAATGTAAAGTACATATGTATGTATGTACATACAGTATGTATCATAATCATTATAGGTGTGCACTGAATGTTTCAATATTTCAGCTCAACAAAGTGTCAGAGCAGTTTTGAGTTTGTAAAATCACCTTGAATTATTTTTCCAGAAATGATCATTCTGAAAGCCGATCTGAACCAGCTGTAAAAGAAAGCATAGATAAATGGATTGATTGTTGAATTTGACAGTGCAATCCATCCAAGTGCTTCCACCCAAACATCTGGCACTGTAACTTTGCTGAAAGCACGAATAGTGGTACAAAGAAAATAAGGAAACCAGCACATCAAAAAAACTCCCATAACAATGGCCAGAGTTTTGGTGGCTTTTCTCTCCATCTTACTGACAGTAGCTCTAGACTTTAAGATCTGACAGGTTGTGTTCTGGATGCTGCGTGCCTGTTTCTGTGCAACAAGGAGAATCTTTAGGTAGATACACAACATTACAATCATTGGGAGGTAAAAGGCAAAAAGAAGTCCCATAATGTTTGCTACAACAACAAAAGTTAAACAAGGTTTGACACATATTTTTTGGTGTAAACCTGCAATCAATAAGCTAATTCCAATTAGGACAGCAACACTCCAGCTCACTAAGATCATTGTCACAATAACATGATCGTTTATCTTAGTTCTATATGTCAGAGGCTGACACACTGCATGATATCTGTCAATAGAAATACAGCACAAGTTCAGAATAGAAGATGTGCACAGTGATACATCAAAGCTGGCCCGTACTCTACAAAATAAATTATAATGGTAATAACATGAGCTTGTAGAGAATTTTATAGTGAGAGGAAAAACTAGAACACCAACGAGCAGGTCAGCCACAGCCAGAGAGAGAACAAGAGAGTTTGTAGGAGTGTGGAGCTGTTTGAAGTAAGTTATGGAGATTATTACCAGGAGATTTCCACATACAGTTACAACAGATAAAGAACCAAAAAAAATATTAAGTAACATGCATAATATGGACCGGGTACTTGTTAGTGCATGAAAGAGATCTGTTTCAAAGCAGAGAGGTATGTTAGTAATAGAAGTCCCGTTAAAACTCATTTCCATTTTGTGTGTTTTGCAATTTAAGTATGTTCTAAATATGTTTATATTCAGATATAAGAAATATGGTAGGTAAAATTTCATTTAGAAATTTCCATACAGTTTCATAGCATACCAATTTCTCCCCCGTGGAGTCCTTGCATCAGCTGCATCAGTACTGGTGAATGTCATTGGCAACTCTGCTTCTGCAAAGGACTTGTAAGTTATATTTAGTAGTGCTTATCTCATGAATAATTCATGCAATTTAGCTTTAGATCCTCCTATTTTACATCAGAACACATCTGTTATGGCACCATGGACTTTGGGGTTTTTAACTTTTTTTTCTAGTTCTCTTTGTCCTGGTTTGCTTTCACCTTTTTTTGTTTTGTTCACATTTGGATTTTTACCAGCCTCTCACTGTGAGCATGTGTTGCTTTCACTGCTTCTGGGCTTAGCATTCACACAGTGTTTCCTGAAGTCTTCTTGGGTATGCAGGGTGAAGTTTTGTTTGTAAAAACTTTCAGGAACTCTTAGCTGGTATTCACACTCAACTCTACCCTAAGTATTTACATCATTGTAACCTGTTTTTTTACATAAGCGCTTTCTCATTGTAAATACTTTCATGGACTATTTCCTGGGCTTCACACTCAATTTTTCCCACATTCTAGATTAAACCATTCTGGATTCTGTCTTACTTATTCATGTAATGAGAACCTAATTTTGATTACAAGAACTAATTGCCTAGCTGTCACATTCCACATTCTATCCTTAAGGTTTTCATTACTAGAACTGAGTTTTGGTTGAGAGAACTTATAGACTTAAACCTTGGTTTTTGTTTATTCCTTCACTGTTTTTATTTACCCAGCCTTATCCTGTTCCCCCTGTTGCTGCCTATGAATTCCGGTTTTGTTAACTTTCACTGTGTTGTTTTATGGTCTTTCTACTGGTCACCTTAGTTTCATAGATCATATTTAATATTTCTGCCTTGGTTGTGTTGTGGGTCACCAGTTAAATCTTCCAAATTATAATTCTAATAATAGTTTTTAACCCTAACCCTAACCCCCAACCCAGAATTTGAATCAAATATACACAACCCTGACAGTGTGTGTGTATATGGAATGTACACAAATGGATAACAAAGCTAGTGATTCCACATATCCTGTATATAGTATTTATTTATTTTATTCTAGTTTATTCTAAAATTGTGTACATATTTCATATCTGTATTTGTATATGTATATGCACCAGACACAAAGACTAATTCCTAGTACTGTAAAGTGTTCTTTGCTGTACCTGACAATAAAACTTATTCTGATTTTGAGTTCCCATTCCCGCAGTCTCAGCACCGGCAACACCGCCACCAGAAGAGACCATTCCCATCTCCAGCATCCCAGTCTCAGTCTTCAACATTACAGACCTAGTCTCCAGTACCTCTACTAGTTTCTCCTGAGTCCCTTCTCCTCGGACCTCAGTGCGCCGTGTTCCTGAGCCTTATCCCAGTGGGTCAGCAGGAACAGAGGAACAGGGAAAGACTAGGAAGACTCAGAAGAGCATTAGGTGTGATTGATCATCTAGTTGCCTATGGAACACATACTGTACACAAACATGAGGGAGCGAAACCAGGGGGCAGAGAAAACCAGAGAACACAGGAAGACACAGGTGAAACTGATCAAAGAACATTAACATAAAGCTACCTGAGACAAAACAGGTGACACAGGAAGTAGAAACCAAAAACAAGGTCCAAAACAACAAGGTAGAACATGGATATGACAGCGAGAGTCATTAGACACCACACTTTAGCACTAGCCTGAATAGGCTTGTTAGGTGAACAACAGAAGTGAGTACAGATGAGGGTCATTAGGATCTAACTCATGTGAACCCTCTGATCCACAAAGAGAGAGCGGTGAGACAAGCCATACATGTTCCAATGGAAAAACCCTACCTTAACAGAGGTGGAGGGTTCAGGTGCAACTTGTCTTCAGTCTACCAGGCTGCCCTTTCAGCTATTCCCTGGAAGTTAAGAAACACTTCACATGCCCAGTTTTTTTATATTAAGCTGAATTCCACACAGGTCTTGAGCTCCCCCCACTATCACTACCCACTAGGCCTCCTCCCCTCAGGGAGCTGATGCAAATGTCTGCTGCTAGCCTGCTAACTGAGCGGCCTACGCCGGCCTCTTCTATGCCTTCTACAGCTGCTAAAAAGGTGTAAGCTCCCCGTCCCTCCTGAGCTGGTTGAACTGCTTCAGTATGTCCACTTTAGCTGGTATAATCTGTGGCAGACGCCACGCCATGTACCTGTTTGGCCTTGATCACCCACCATCTCCGCTTGCCTCTTCACAGCAGCGTTGGAGCCAGCCAAGCTAAAAGCTCTGCTGTCAACCTTCTCCCCCATCACGCAGGTGGATGACCTAATGGTAGGTGGTTTTCCCACGGTCCCGGCGCTGGAACAGAGCCTGGCCTCTCTGTTTGGAGCAAAGTGCGTGCTATGAGCCGGGCGGCGCCCTGCCCCCCTGCCTCCAAAGGATGTGCTAGCTGCTAAGCTATTGGACAGGTCCCATCAGTACGCCTTCCAGACCACCGCTGCAGCTAGTAACATTGGCTCACTCCCTGTCACTCCCTGGCTCACTCCCTGTCTGAGCTCTCGGGGGACCCCGAGGATCTCCCGCCTGATCGCTCAGAGGCGGTTAGCAGGATGGTGGGCGCTATTCTGGCTCTCTGCGCCCCCATTGCTGTGGGAACGGCCCGCATCGCCATGTGGCAGACAATGGCGCACCGGAATATCTGGTTGCACGTCTCTCCCATCCCAGAGACGGTGAGGAAGGTTTTGTTGGAGGGTCCCATTAGCTGTTACGGCTTATTTGGACCACACTTACAGGAGCTGGTTAAGGAGCTCCAATCCACCGCAGACGAGGTGAAGAGGTTGCAACGCTATGTGACGGCCTCCTCTCACATGGGCGCCATGATTATCGCCCGAGGGCGAGACGTCCTCAACCAGTGGTCGCTCTGGCAGTACCCGACACCCCCCCCCGCAAACAACAAAGGTTTGTATGGCGCACGGGTAATGTGTGTAGTGCTCTAAGTTCTGTCATGTTTACGGTTCTGAGGAAAATAAACATGTTTACATCCCCCTGAAAGGCACATATTCCTCCGTAGCCCAGCTGACTCCTGCCAGTCATAAGGCAGCCGTGGTTGTTTCACACACATTTCCCACACAGTGCAGCACTCATGCTGCCGAGCATGTGCCAGCTAGCTTGAGCGAGCATGCTAATCACATGACCCTCTCTCAGATTTTTATCCAGAGCAGCGCAGGCGTCGCGAGATGGACCGGTGGATGGACAAACTCATCCACAGCGGCCATACTCTTCAGTTTGCAGGGCCCCCTCCGCCATTCAGTGGGGTAATTGACCCTCACCTTGCCTCGTTGGCGCAAACGCGGGCTTTGCTAACAGAGATATAGGATCTGTTATCAAAGGGAGTTGTTTCTGTTGTCCACTGGTGGATGTGGCCCGTGGATTTTATTCCCGTTATTTCCTGGTTCCAAAGAAATCGAGAGAGATGAGGCCCATCCTGGATCTGACACCTCTTAACAAATCAACGCAGGTCAGGAGAGTTCACGTTAATGACGGCCCAGCTCCTACGTGCGTTCACCAAGGCGACTGGTTCACGTCAATAGATCTGAAGGATAGATCTCACGTATTTCCACGTCTCCATCATTCCCCAACACAGGGAATTCTTCCATTTCCAGGGGACCAGCTACCAGTACAACCGCCTTCTGTTCAGGTAATCGCTGGCTCCACGCACTTTCTCGAAGTGCTAACTTTCTATCACGCTTCTATCTCGATTACCTGCTTCTGCTGGCCCACTCCCCAGAGGAATCGTGGCAGCAGACGGCGGTACTAGTGGATCATTTGAGCTCTTTAGGTTTCCCCATAAATTAGAAAAAGAGCGCGCCCCAGCCCACTCAGTCCATACTGTATCTGGGGGTGGAACTGAACTCAACTGTTGCTGTGGACTCTCACGCAGCTTCTCTCCATGAAAGCGGTGCACATTGCAGGAGAATGCAATTTGGCCACGGACATCATGTCACACGGAAGTCCTCATGCAGGGTTTTGGTGTCTCCAAGCCTGGTGGCTCAGATATGGAGCAGGTTCGGACACACAGATCTTTTCACAGCTTGCGACAACGCGCACTGCAACAAGTGGTTTTCTCTACGTGCAAAGGACAATCCTCCGCTGGGAGTAGACGCCTTTGCTCATCGGCCATGATCCCGTTACCTTCTCTTTGCCTTTCCCCCAATCTCCCTGATCCCTCAGCCACTGGCCAAGCTTCAGGAGGAGCTTCTGAAAGTGATTCTGATAGCTCCGGACCGCCCCGGAGCATCTTGGTTTTCCCTTATGCAGCGCATGCAGGCATCTCCCCCCTGAAAGGTTCCATGGAGGGAGGATGCTCTGTCGCAGGCAGGGGGCATGGTAGTCAGCCCTCCGGTAATAAGACAGCACCTGTGGGTTTGGCTGTTGAGAGGGACCGCTTAGAGAGTGTGGGGTTTTCCGCCGGTGTCGTCCCCACCATACAAGTGGCACACGCCTGGTTCACTACAGCATCGTATGGAGCTAAATGAGCCGCGTTTGAGAGATGGTGCATGGAGAACGCCGTTTCTTCTGTTGCATGCCCTCTCTCCACGATTCTGTCTTTTCTCTAGTTATTACTGGAGAGAAACTTGGTATTTAGCACCATTAAAACATATGCTGTGGCTATTTCCTCATGCCGTGAGGGGTTCAGCAACAGATCGGTGTTCAGTCACCCGCTCACAAAGCGTTTTCTGAGGGGAGTGTGCAGGCAGTGCCCCGTCGCACGTCCCCTGGTTCCGCAATGGGACCTCACTGTGGTTTTACGCGCTCTCATGGACGCTCCGTTTGAACCATTACAGCAGGTCCCTCTCTGTTTTTTATCGGGAAAAACGTCTCTTCTACTAGCGTTATCCTCTGCAAAGAGGGTCAGCAATCTGTCGACACTATTAGTATCCTGGAGTGTCTTCAGATCAGGGAGGATCACAGTGCGGCAGTTCTGAATCCTAACCCTGCATATATGCCTAAATGCATCACTAGTTCTTTCAGATCTAGAGTGATCACACTGGAAGGCTTCTTTCCCCCTCCCCACACGTCCACCGAAGAAGCTGATTCGCATCATCTCTGCCGGATGCGTGCTCTGGCATGTTATGTGGAACACACGGCGGAGTTACGCCATTCGGAACGTCTGTTTGTTCACTACAGAGAGCATTCGCTGGGCTCCCCCCTGTCTGCAGAATGTTTGTCTCACTGGCTATGTGAGACCATTGCACAGGCTTACTCTGCGTTGGGCAGTGCACACTCTACTAAAGGAGTGTCATCCTCCACGGCTCTTCTGCACGGTTTGTCAGTGGAAGACATTTGCATGGCAGCCTCGTGGGCCTCCCTGTGTTCCTTCGTGCGTTTCTATTTGCAGGATGCTCATCCCTCTCTCATGCTGTCCTGGGAGCCTCCCAGTTGTACTTAGGCTGGCAATCCCAGGAAGCATGTTTTATTACATGGATGTGGGACAGGCATCCATCTGTTTTCCGAACCACGACCTTATATATGGGAGCTGCAGACGTGTGGACACTCGGTTCAGGTGAGGGGGCGTAAAGTAAGTTCTCTTCAGTGCGCAGGCGCGAAGAGGGGATATGACCCCTAGCGATAGCCCAGAGAGCTATGCCCAATTCACAGAATCTTGTGTTACGATACTTAACCAACGTTCCCTTCCAGAAAGGACCTGAAACCTGTGCAATGAATTTTAAATTGTTCTTCTTATATTTCTGCTTGGATTGCTAAAAATGTAACGTGTGACCAGAGTTGTCAAATAGAAGCCGTGCTATTCTATTCCATATCTGTCATTCATGCTTGTGATTAATCCATATGACTGTGAAGTTTTATTGACTTTCATTTATGTTGTTGCTGAACTATAGACTCTGATTACTTGTTATGTTTGTATGTGTATGTGTTTGAAACTTGCTTGGTGGAAAAAGAAATTATTGTTCTCTTTTTAGAAAACATTCTTAATGTATTTTATTTTTATTTAAAGGAAAGATTGGTTTTATCACACCATGCTTAGACCAGTGAGACTGCACCACAACAGTCAAAGGACTGTGAACCAGTCACCAGCAAGGATAGATCACCTCCTGGGCCAAACACATCCTGTCAACTGTCAGGCACGATGACGGATCAACTAGATGGATTACCCACCCAGCACGGCAAGACAAAAAGACAGTACACAGACAGACACACCCACATTCCTTCAGACTTCTCAAGATTCTCTGGAGACTGAGACTCTGAAGACCCCCTCGCTCTGAAGAAAAAGACAGTGGGGATGGGTGGCAACCCGCCAGATTGTCACAGTGTGATTGGTTATGCACCTACTAGGGATGATGCCAGCGACTCACCCAATGGTGCTGCTCAGCCTATTGCATATAAGGCACCTTCAGCACTGGCTTGACCCAGTGTGGCACCAGAGATGTATGCTATCCTTCCTCGTCAGCGGACTTGGATCTGCGGTACTGTGAAAGCCCCCAGTGCGCTCACACAGGGGGTTCCCCTGGGCATTCCAATGACTCACAAGTCTGTGTTCACAGATGCCCTTCTGTCTGGCTGTGGGAGAACATGCCTTTCCTGGGCAGTCACAGGGGACCGACCACTGGTTGTAATCAGGCATGGGTGCATGCGTATCTCTGATAGAGTGATTTGGTTTAGGGCTCAGTTCTTTATCATGCCAGTGCTTGTGCATGCCACCTGTTGCTCGCTTTGCTTCAGGTCACATGTTGCTATTCCTTTTTTCTGGCTCTTCTCCTGGTTTGCAAGGCCAAGTAAGGGATAGAGCATGCCTGGATTTTGCTTTTGCTATTAGCGATAACCCAGCGGGCTGCGCCAAATTCACAGAATCTTGGGTTGCAATACGTAACCATGGGAAGCAGAACTATTCATCCAATTGTTGCATCAAACCATTTTTTAACATCTTGCAGGTGCTTTGATTATTTTTAAGTATCACTGCTGTCGTATCTAGTCATGCAATTAGGCCAGGTTTGTACCACTTGTTTTCTGCAAAGCTTGGGGCCCTGATGAACAGACAACTGAAGAACACATCAGCATGATCAATCGGCAATTGATAAGCAAAGGGGCATACAAGTCCCGGTGATCGGAAAATTTGAAACTGAGTCCTATCCTTAGTCGCCACCAGTGTGAGAGTCCCGCTGTTAAACAGCTACTTCATAGGGGCTAGCAGTCCACTGAGGCAGCCTCCACAGTATCACCTGTGATCACACCTGATTCAACACAGGTAAGCTGACAGCTCCCAGCTCCCAGCAGGCCAACACTGGCCAGAATGAAAACAGAACTGCACTGTTTATGACATGTACATCATTGTTTGCAGTCTCCTGGTTTTAAGCATAAATTGGTCATGAAATATAATCTGCTTTCACAAATATCAACAAATATAATATTTTTAAGCTCTAAATTGCAGATAGATGTAAATGTGAGTGTGAGTGTCTGTAGCTGTAGTTCTCAGCCCTGTAAACGACTGGTGATCAGTCCAGGATCTGGAGCCATACTTATATTTAGACCCACAGGTAATTTAAAGTCACCAATCAGCCTAACCTGCATGCCTTTGGTGAAAACAAGGCAATATGCAATGCTTAGACCCACATTCCACAGATTCAGGACCTGTTCAAACTCTTCCTGCTTTCTCCTGACTTGGCGTTTATGTAAAATGGGAATTAATGAAGCCAGTGTTAATGAAGGGGTAATAAGCGGTGGTCCTTCACTCCCAAATTGATACCATTAGCATATTAGTACCAGTAATACTGTGTAGTTTTGAAGGTGTGACAGAAACTGTCACTAAGCACACTAAGTACAGAGTGAGAGATCACTCTGGGACATTGGTCCAGAGAATGTCCAGCTGTGGGAGGCCCCCCTAGACAACCACCAAGGGGCCGTGGAGGGCCCTCTAGGGGGAATGCACCCACTCGACAAGCGCTAAACGCACCTACTTATCAGGCGCCAACCCCATCCGCTGCACCCCAAGGGCAGTTCCCAATGATGGAAGGGGGGGACTGGAATGACCACCCATCCCAGTATTGACACACCCCACAGAGAAATCCCAGCAGTAGGGGGCAGGCAGACCCCATGCTGCAGATGCGGGTAGCACAAGTGCTGCCATTTCTCGTTGACACAGGTGCCACATATTCCACTCTGACAGGGGCGCCTGACCAAAGTGACATTTCACACCACACTGTTGATGTGGTGGGGTTCTCTGGGGTACCTCAAAGACTGCCTGTTACCAAGCCGCTAACTGTTCAGATCGCCGGCCAGCTGTTGGCCCATAAGTTCGTTGTCTCACCCCAGGTCCCGGTGAATCTCATGGGCAGAGACCTCCTGACTCGTATTGGGGCCTCTATACTCTGTGGGCCGGTGGGCCTGCAAGTCTCTTTCCCAAATGGGGAAAAGGTGGATTGTTCCCCCAGCACCATATCCCTTGGGGGTCAATGGATAATTCAACCACTTCCAGGGCAACATGAAACAACAGACATTTACTGGGGAATACTGGAACCTGAAGCTCCCACCTTCAAGGGCATTATAAGCACATACACGGAGTGGAAACCGTGGATCTCTCTCTTGGAGCCATACACCAACCCCCCTGACCCTCCCCATGTAACGTTGTTCTATGACAGAAACTCCTGTGATTGGTATCAGGAAGAATTTCTAAATCATTTGCAATGGCGGTCATGGACAGTGGGGTGCTCTGACCGCTTTGTGGGTCCTGAGGGAGTGGCTGCGGGCGTCAAACTCACTCCTGAGCAGATGATCTGGTATGAGATGGCAGATGAGGCCGCTCCACATTTCTTTAGCCTTACATCCAGGGCACCAAGCTAAAGAATTAGGTCCTATGGTAAAGAGAGCCCTTGCACTCACTGATTGGGCTTCAACCCAATTGCCCGCGGTCCACTTTTCTCCCACTTCCAAAATGTACAGAATTACTTGTTCGACGACTGATTCGGCCATCCTTGAAAATTGTCAGCTGTCAAGATATCATGGCAGAGACAAAACTGACCATGATCTGGCAGAGCACCTCCTACAACAACTCCCAGACAGTCTCTGGTCTCGGGGCTCCACGGACGTGGGCATCTGTAAGTCCTGCCCTCCCATTTCTTTCAATGTTTCCGCCGAGGGGCCAATATGGCAGGCTCAATATCCCCATAAGCCCCAAGCAGAGGTGGGAATTTCTGAAACTATACAGGGCCTCCTGAAATCCGGTGTCCTTGAACCATCCACCTCAGCCTGGAACACTCCCATCCTCCCAGTTGAGAAACCTGGAACGGGTAAATATCGTATGGTCAATGATCTTAAGAAAATAAACTCGGTTACAGTCACTCCTACTTTACCTGTTCCTAATCCCTACACTGCACTGACCAATTTCACTTAGACAGAAAAGGCTGAGCAAAGCACTAAGAACCTAATCTCACCTTCACACATGAAGGGATCAATATGGCAGACCACATGATTGCAGGGGAGCCACATTGTTGCCAGGATAAGGTCACAATAGATGCCAAGGTGAGCTCAGATCTGCAGACTAATGCAATCCCAGGGGCAGAAACATGGTTCACGGATGGATGTTATTTTAAGCATGACACCAAAGGACTGCAGGCAGGATATGCTGTAGTTAAGTGGACAGGACAAGACTTTGAGATAGTGGAAGAGGGAATGTTGGAGGATAGGCCCTCAGCACAGAGAGCAGAGATAGTAGCTGTAATAGCAGCACTAAAGTTGGGAGCAGGAAAAAAAGTTAATATCTACACAGACTCCGCATATGCAGTGGGAGCAGCACAGGTAGACTTGGGACAATGGATCAGGACAGGGTTCCTCACCGCGGATCAAAAGCCTATAAAACATGAAGAAGAAATGAAGGAACTGGCGGAGGCATTGAAGTTGCTGCAGGAAGTGGCTATCATAAAGTGCAGAGGACATGATCTCTCGGAAGGTCTCATAGCAAGAGGAAACAGAGTCGCTGATGAAGCAGCAAAAAAGGTAGCAGGATACCAGGTCCGACTACAGAGGGTAACTACTGAATCTGTTCTCACGGAGCTCCTACCACCCATATCTCTGGATCTGATTAAGCAAGCACAAAAGGGGGCCTCTCCCCAGGAGAAATCAGTATGGACACAAAGAGGAGCCACAGAAACGGATGGGTTGTGGAGAAGTCCGGATGGCAGGTTGGTCCTGCCCCAGGACTGAGGAAGAGTGTGGTGGAGGAGGCACATGTGCTTGGGCACGTTGGACACCGCCAAATGGACAGAAATTTGGCTCACTGGTGGCATCCATTTATGGCAGATATGACCAAAAATTTTGTGAAAAGTAAGCTATGCACAGAATATAACCCGAAGCCCATCGGGGAGCATTTCCCATTCAGGTAAGACCAGGACAAGAGGTGGTAGTTGATTTTACAGATATGGGAGAGAGAGTGCAAGGGTACAGGTACGTATTGGTGATAGTAGATGTTTTTACAGATTGGCCGGAGGCTTGGCATACAAAAAGAGAAGACAGAAAAACAGTCATTAAATGTCTCATCAACCATTACATCCCCAGACATGGCTTCCCCGAGAAGGTTAGGTCAGATAATGGTACCCATTTTTAAAACAGTGACCTGCAGAGGGTGGAAAAGGCATAGGGGCTAAAGCATGCATTCGGTACAGTGTATCACCCACAGTCCCAAGGAAAGGTTGAGAGGATGAATCAAAACTTAAAAACCAAATTGGCTAAAATCTGTGCACAGACCAAATTGAACTGGGTAGATGCACTCCCCATAGCCCTTATGGCAATTCGGAGTTCACTGAACCAAACCACAGGGTTTACTCCCTATGAGCTCTTAACAGGAAGACAATTCCCAGGCCCAAACTCAAGTACCAAGTTGGAAAAGCAGGTTGAACAGTCACACAAGTACCAACCATATTTTAATGAACTTAAAGCTTTGGTGTCAGCTTTTGCATTACATGTAACGAAGAACCACGAGGGGGAGAAAGGAGCTGATCCACACACAGCGGAGTGGGTTCTGCTAAAGGTCATCAAACGGAAGTGGACAGAACCCCGGTGGACAAGCCCCTACCGAGTGGTGGAAAGAACGTCCCACGCTGTCCAGCTGGACGGCAAAGGAGAGATGTGGTTTCATTGGAGCAAATGGGTGCCAGCGCTGGAACCAGGGCGCACCCTGCAGGACATCCAGAAGGAGCATGAGGAGAGCGCATCTCAAAAGGGGGACTCGGCTGAGTCTCCCATTCAGTCTGGTCCTCAACAAAAAGGGCAGAATAATCCCTTGGACCAGGCTCTGGCTGGGGTAGTCTACCCCCAGACCAGCAACGCAACTGATCCGGACGGGTCGGGCTGAAGAACAGAAGAAAGAAACGGAGGAAGCCTGCATCCCAGAAAAGAGACTCTTGAATCACTTTGCACTCGTTTAATTACCACTGCTTTAGAAGGTAAACAGGATGTTAAACAGATGATGCCCCTCCTCTCCACAGGCACTCTGGAGAAGGAAGAACATAAGTTCTTGCAAATGTATGATCTCTAGAAGAGATCAAAAGGGGGAATTGTGAGGGGTCAAAGATAAAAGATTGAATTATTGTAATCACTGGTGTAAAGACCATATATGGGAAGTGAAAAATTACTGAGCATATACTGGTGTAGAGACCATATATAGGAGGTGAAATATTGAGCATACACTGATGTAAAGGCCATATATGGGAACGAGCTGAGTAGCAAGAGTTTCAGTTGAGAAGGGCGTAATCAGACTATATAACCACTGTGTGTTTCCTTGTTTTCAGTTCTGTAGCTGCATGGATGCATTAGAAATAGTGCCACAGAACTCCAGATATATCTGACTGTATTTGCTCATGTATTCTGTTTTGCTGTGGAAACAATAAAAGTATAGAATCTTCAATAGGCTACTGACAGATCTCTTCAAATAAACCAACTCGGGGGGACACAGGTGTAGTACATGTCCCATGTTCCAACAGTGTGCAGTAACATAAAATTCTATGTAGATAATTTAATTTGCAGCGTAGCAAGTAATAGATGGTATAATTGCACAGATTTTTGTTCCATAAGCAGAGACTCAGTTGTGCCACTTTTTTCATGTTTGTAAACAAACCTGGTTGTCAGAATCAGGTTGTAAAGGCTTCCCTGAGGAGATCACGGAACCATACTTCATTATAACCTTCAAAATCAGTGTGCATGAGGTAATTAATCATTAATTAATCATTTTTTTCATTTTTTCACACTTTATTGAATTAGCTTTAATGTTATATGCATACATATATGTGCACACTTTGTATAATATTTATAGACCAATCAATCATCAATATTAAGGCCACTGGGAGATAAAGTAACATTGAATATCTCATTACAATGCTTTGTTTCAAGAGGTGCTTTATATTAGGCAGCAAGTAAAAAGTAAGTTCTTGGTAATGTGCTGTAAGCAAGAAAAAAGGGTTCACGGAGTGCAGTGGTCTGTACCTATCCCTGGGGGTCCAAGGAAGGACAACCTATGAACTGGTGACAGTGTCATGGGCACCTGAGGCTCACTTGTGTGCATGCAAAGCAAGACTAGACCCTCTGGTTCGATCCCACATGTAGCACAAATTTCAGAAAAATGTCATGCTTGATATGATGAACAGGTGTCAGAACACCCAGTACATTGCATCTTGCTGCACGTGTGTAAGAGCTCTTTTGGCTGCACAAGGATGACCTACCCACTATTAGTTGGCTGGTTCTAATGTTGTGGCTGATATGAATGTGCCACTTATTATGGCAGACATGATTATATATTTTTTTTAGAACACTGAACATGAGTCAGAGGAGTTTTGAGTTAGTAAAGTCACCCTGAAGTATTTTCCCAGAAATGACAATTCTGAAAGCTGATCTGAACCACCTGTAAAAAAAAGCATAGATAAATGGGTTGAGCAAAGAATTTGACAAGGCAAGCCAATTAAGTAATTCTAGCAAAACAAGTGGCACATAAACATGACTGAAAGAAAGAATAGTGGTACAAAGATAGAAAGGAAGCCAGCACATCAGAAACACTCCCATAACTATAGCCAAAGTTTTGGTGGCTTTTCTCTCCATCTTATTGACAGTAGCTCCAGACTTTGTGTTCTGGATGCTGCGTGCCTGTCTCTGTGCAACAAGGAAAATCTTTAAGTAGATACACAACATTACAATCATTGGAAGATAAAATGCAAAAAGAAGCCCCATAATGTTTGCAGTTACAATGTCAATTATACATGTTTCACTACATAAATTATGGGTCATTCCTAAAACCAGAAAGCCAAGTCCAATTAGGACAGCAACACCCCAGCTCACCAGGATCATGGTCACAACAACGTGATGATTTATCTTAGTTCTATATGTCAGTGGCTGACACACTGCATGATATCTGTCAACAGAAATACAGCACAAGTTCAGAATAGATGATGTGCACAGTGATACATCAAAGGTGCCCCGCACTTTGCAAAATAAACCATTGTTGTAGAGACATGAGCTTATAGAGAATTCCATGGTAAGTGGATAAACTAAAACACCAACAAGCAGGTCAGTCACAGCCAGAGAGAGAACCAGAGAGTTTGTTGGAGTGTGGAGCTGTTTGAAGTAAATAATGGAGATTATAACAAGAAGATTCCCACATACAGTTACAACAGACAATGAACCCAGGAAAATATGAAATAGTGCACATAGTGAAGAAGGGTTGCTTGACAATAGGTAAGAAGCATCTATTTTGTAGCAGGGATGTATATCTGAAAACACATCAGACCTGTTGTTGCTGATTTTCATTTTCATGCTTGTGTTCCTGCAATGCAGTTATCTCTATATCCAATTAAAAAAAAATAAACATGTATTAACCTCGGGTATTTTACTTACAAAATATTTTCAATATTTATGCACAGCTCAAAATTCTATGATCCAAGCTCTACATACAAATTTTCATAACATACCTTTTAAATCCTGTAGATAGTCTGTGCAACAATATTGATGTATGTCCTTGATTACTCTGGCACTCTGCAGAGCTTAGATTTACAATTTATCAATTTTTATCTCATTACAATTATTAATTATATCTCTTGTCCAATCAAATCTAGGCTTCATCTTGTGTAATGGCATAACAACAGAGATGGTTGTATGATGTTATATGATGTTTGTGTGTGTATGTGTGGTTTGTGAGGGAGAGAATGAGAGAGTGCATCTGTGTATACATATATATTTTATGATTTTAGGGCAGATTGTATATATTTTATCATTGTAGATTTAGTTTTAAACATGGATAAATTCATTTGGGAACTGATAGGATATTCTGCGTTGTTCTCAGCAGTTCAAATGAAAGTTTCAGGATTATGACTTGGTCTTACAGTTAATGGTCAAATTATGTTTAGGTTAAGATTGTGGAAATGGTGTTAGGCATTTAGTTGTGATTGTTACACAGCACTACATAAGAGAAAAACACCAGGTCTCCTGAGCCTGGTGATGGTCACCTGGGAGATGATTTTTGACATGCAAAAAACTTCCAGCGCACTTATTGAATGCATCCACAACAATCATGAATATGCTGTTCAGAAAACGTCCTGCAAAATTTCTTTTTCAAAAATCACCTGGAAACTAGCATAGGTGTAGTATAACTTGGTGAGGAATTTTTTGTTTCATCTAACATGTCTTACATTCCTTGCAGCTTAGCTCCATGTCTGAATCAAGGTTTGGCCACCATACATATTTGTGAACTAGTGCCTTTGTTTTCACAATGCTTTGATGGCAAGTGTGAATCTCCTTCAAGAACTGCCTTTCTTATGTTGGAGGGTACAATGACACTGGTCCCACATAGAACACAACCCTGCTCTGTGGACAGTTCATTTCTCCTTGTCAAGTCAAAGTCAAAGTCAAAGAAGCTTTATTGTCACTTCAACCATATATAGCACACGCCGTACAAAGTGAAGTGAAACAACGTTCCTCCTAGACCAGAGGTGCTACACAGAACGCAGACAAGTGCAGTGACGCAGACAGACATAGAACTATGACAGAAACTATAATTAAACTAAGAAAAAAAATTAAACTATACTTAAGGTGCATTTTAACAACTTAAACAACAGAAGTAAACAGGAAGACAGGGCAGGACAAGACAGTGCAGACAACATATAGGCCGACTTTGTGCAAAGAAAAGCAGTGAATGTGCCACAATTATGGTAAGTGATTCGGAAAAGCAGTGAATGTGCCACAATCATGGTAAGTGGTAGACAATGTGCAAAGAACAATATGTGCGTCATTGCAGATATTAAATTGACAAGTGTAAACAGGGTTAATATAAATATAAATGTAAAGTCGCATGTGCGTGTGTGTGTGTGTGTGTCCAGTTCAGCTCAGTTCTCTGTTGAGATGCCTGATTGCTTGAGGGAAGAAACGGTTTAACAGTCTGGCTGTGCGGGTCCGAATGCTTCAGTACCTCTTTCCGGATTGCAGAAGGGTGAAGAGTGTGTGTGAGGGGTGCGTGGAATCACCCACAATGCTGTTAGCTTTGCGGATGCAGCGTGTGGAGTAAATGTCTGTGGTAGAGGGAAGAGAAACTCCGATGATCTTCTCTGCTGTCCTCACTATACGCTGAAGGGTCTTGCGGTCCGAGATGGTGCAATTCCCAAACCAGGAAGTGATGCAGCTGCTCAGGATGCTCTCGATGGTCCCTCCGTAGAAGGTGGACAGGATGGACGGTGGAAGATGAGCCTTCCTCAGCCTTCGCAGGAAGTAGAGACGCTGCTGGGCTTTCCTGGTGATGGAGCTGGTGTTGAGTGACCAGGTGAGATCCTCCGCCAGGTGAACACCAAGGAATTAGAGAACAACCGTCGACTTGTCGACGTTCAGAGACAGGTTATTAACATTGCACCAGGCTGCTAGTTGTTGCACCTCGTCTCTATATGCTGACTTATGGTTCTTGCTGATGAGACCCACCACGGTCGTGTCATCGGCGAACTTGATGATATGATTAGAGCTGTGCTTTGTTACACAGTCATGAGTCAGCAGAGTGAATAGCAGTGGACTGAGCACACAGCCCTGGGGAGCTCCAGTGTTTAATGTGGTGGTGCTGGAGATGCTGTTCCCGATCCGGACTGACTGAGGTCTTCCAGTCAGGAAATCCAGGATCCAGTTGCAGAGGGAGGTGTTGATGCCTAGCAGACTCAGCTTCTTGATCAGGTGCTGAGGAATGATCGTGTTGAATGCTGAACTGAAGTCAATGAACAGCATTCGTAGGTAAGTGTCTTTATTGTCCAGGTGTGTGAGGGCCAGATGGAGGGTTGTGCTGATGGCATCGTCTGTGGAGCGATTTGGACAATACGCAAACTACATGGGGTCAAGTGCAGGTGGCAGCAGGTTCTTGATGTGCCTCATGACGAGCCTCTCGAAGCACTTCATGATGATGGGTGTGAGTGCGACGGGACGGTAGTCATTGAGACAGGACACTGGAGACTTCTTTGGCACGGGGATGATGGTGGTTGACTTTAGGCACGTTGGGACGATGGCACTGCTCAGGGAGATATTGAAGATGTCTGTGAAGACATCCGCTAGCTGTTCTGCACACTCCCTGAGCATTCTGCCAGGAATGTTGTCTGGTCCAGCATCTTTCTGTGGGTTGACTCTGCATAGAGTTTTCCTCACGTCAGCCGTGGTGAGACAGAGCACCTCGTCCTCTGAAGAAGGGATGGTCTCCCTCGCTCCCTCCCTCGCTGTCACGTTGTTACGTGAAACATACATAAGGTGTGAAAACACCTTTAGGTGTTCCACCAGCTGTGAGGGCCAGCCCTTCATAATATACACTCTGGATAATTCACTGTCTGTGCATGTTGCTCTAGCAATCTACATTTCAAACAACGACAGGAAGACCTTTCATTAGGTTTCCCATGATCTGCTGAAAAATGGAAGGTGCTGAGCTAATTCGAATAGGGAGTCTGTTGTACACTGATAGGTGTTACGCAATGAATACTAAGTTGATTACATGGGTAGGTCATGACCCGGAACATGATCCATGGTAGTACTGTCTTGGTGGACAGAGAATCTGCATTAGGCTAGCAAAGGTAGCAAAGGATAATAGGCGAAGCCCATACCTCCGCCTTGCCCCCTCTCCTCCTTCATAGCCTCCCCAGTGGAGATAGGCTATGCTAGGGGTCACAGGGCTACCAGGTAGCCCCAGCCCGTGACTTGAGAGTGCCCCACTGTGACTCCCACCGGACTGTACAGTCACCACCAAGATCTTCAGTTTTTGTTTAGCGCTTTCTGTTATCATCTTGGGTAAAAAAGTGGATTTGGAATACTGCTTTTATCCTGTTTTTTCTTCCAAGGTTTAGCATCTATGATACTTTTAGAGTTTTTTGTTACTTTCCAGGCATGTGATGGTCTCCCGAGGGTCTTGTGAGAATCTTGATATTGTTAGAGAAGAGTGAGGTCCCGATCTAGGTGGAGAATAATCTCCTGAAAAAAGAACTATAATGAATAGACTTAATTCCTTAAATAAAATTATAATTAGGGTGGAAAACCTAGAAGTTATTAAAATGTAGGTTTACTTTGGAAACTGGAATTAAACGTGAATTGACAGGGAAATAAAAGCAAAAGAGCCCAGAGTAATTTACAGGGAATTAAGCTAGAGTTAAAGACATAATTAGATCAACATAAGTTGACTGAACTAGTTCATCAGGGTTTCATTCAAAATCTTAATGGTCAGAAATCCTAATTTAGAATTTCAGAAACGCGATAGCTGAAGGTTGGGGTCAGATTAACTTTTCCTGGCATAGACTAAAAGGTAGTTGATATAAAGTAGGAGTTTCGAAACTTAAAGAAGTCCTGACCTCGCAGAAGTTACCTTTCCCAACCCAACCAAGACTTTCCTCGGGAACCTAGTTGGTAGTTTACCACCGGCCACATCTAACAACAATAAGTAGATGTTGTGTAATTTTATTTGAATCTTCGTCCAGTAACGTCTGCTAATAAGCTGCAGCTAAGTCTTAGTCTAAGTCTTAGAAAAGACCATACCCGCACTAAGGGTAGCTAACAGCTCGTCTGGACAAGGCAAGGCTTGCTATTTATTTCAATTGCCTGATTTATAGACACCTTGTAATATCCACAAAAGCAGAGTGATCTGTCTCTCTTCCCTGCAGGCACAATTGATGTTGGCCATTTGCTCTGCTTCACTGGAGATATTATCTTGGCTTCCTCTAGCCTTTTAAACTTCCCCTCTACATTCTCTTTTGTGGCAAAAGGGAGTAGTTTATACTTACAAAATTTGGGAGTTAACCTCTGGTTTGACTGCAGTTGAGGCCTTCACCTCTTTGAGAATCCCCAACTCAAGTTCAGCTGATAACAGGTTTTATTTAAACTATACAGAGCGCTCTGGAGATCAACCCTCATGGGACACACGGAGAGATCTAAGCTATAGGCGGAATCTATAGAATGTATATATCTGATGGCCACCGCCCTACCATGCCAGTACTTTTCCACAAAAGGAATTCAGACTGTTACCATATATGGAGTTGTTATTCCCTTTTATCTCCCCTCATAGTGAAGAGTGGTGACCCTGTCACGTGTCTAAACATATAGGATTACACTTTACACACTATGCTGCAGTACTAGTCACACAAAGTGTGTCTGCATTCCCACAGTGACATTAAGTGCTCCCCCTTAAGGTACCTAATTCACTGCCAGTTAATTGGGAGCTTCCTAAGCCAGTTTGTGCCACACAGTGTAGACCCCTTAGTATAGATGCTAGTCCATTCTCCAACCTCCTGTGGTAGAGACGTACCAGTCTTACTGAACAAACCTTTGCATTGAGAAATCTAAATTTAATTCTTACCTTTGTTGTGTTGATTTTTCTGACTTTCAACACCTGATTTCTTCTGTGGTTTGATGTTACCTCCTAGGAGTCAGCAACAGTGTGTTTCCTCATTGTTTCTTCTGGATCCTGGTTTCCTCATGTTTCTCCAGGATCAGACTTCTGGTCTCCTGGTTCATCCCAAACTGCACTTACTATTCCCGGGTCATCCCAGCCAGTGTTCGACAGAGCATTCCATTCATCTTCCCTGGTCTATTTCTGGACAGCTGTTCTTTGTATTCAACATGTACAATTGAGTGGAGATTATATCCTCTGAACACTTACCTTGGCGGATCAACTGGAAATAAAGTTTACTATTGGATTAGCGTTCTTGAATATCTGCAGTTTTCTCCAAACTTTCAATAACAAGAGGTTATGAATGATAAAGTGTACTGATAAAGGTACTGCATAAAATATTGCCTATTCAATTGCTTCCGCATTAAAGTTGACTCATGATTTAGTGAATTAACTAGTGGTGATTACAGACCTTCCTTGAATCTTTCACTGACTATTATATAATGAAAGTTTAACTGGTTGTCAAGTTATCTCCTGAGTTCACCTAGTAACCTACTTACAGTAAAGAGAAGAGTTCCTTATTACTTCCCAATCAGAGTAATTCATTGTTTCAGGAACAAACAGAACTCCTACCTTGGTCTCCTGGCTTCCTCGTTCAGTGTCTGCCTGGGGGGACAGCCCCTCATACAAATTGAAAGTCTGGGGTTGCTCAGGAGGTCGGCCCCTCAGGTGAACAGGGATGATCTGAGGCTGCTCAGGAGGATGGCCCCTCAGGTGAGCTGAGATCTGGGGCCACTCTGTCGAACGGCCACCCAGGAGAGCTGAGATCCCGGACCGTTCTGGAGGATGGCCCCTCAGTAGCATTGGAATTCGGGACCAGGAAGAAACAGAAATACAAAATAAAGGTCCAGGGGAGGAAGCTTGAACCTGGACTGTAACAGAGCAACATATTTTAAGCATTTGGACAGCTAATACATTATTTCACAAGACATAAGATGAAGGAGGACAGCATGGTGGCTGAGTGGTTAGCACTGTTGCCTTACAGGAAGAAGGTCATAGGTTTGCAACCTGGCCTTTCTGTGTGGCGTTTGCATGTTCTCCCCGTGCTTGTGTGGGTTTACTCCGGGTACTCCGGTTTCCTCCCACAGTCCAAAAACATGCATGATAGGTTGATTGGTGAATCTAAATTGCCTATAGGAGTGTGTGTGAGGTTGTCTGTCTTTGTGTGTCTATATATATGGCCCTGCGATGAACTGGTGACCTGTCCAGGGTATACCCCTGCCTTCCCCCCGAGAGAGAGCTGGGATAGGCTCCAGCAGATCCCCGTGACCCTGGTGCAGGAAAAAGCGAGTATAGAAAATGGATGAACCGATAAGATGAAGGAGTTACTTGAATTAAATTTATAAGCAAGGGAGGAGGGGGCTATACTTTCTGCTGGAAAGGGAAACCTGCTTGTGAGCCTAGGATTGATGGAGTTGGTTTTTACCAACAGGAACAAGGTCATCCACCACCTTGTTGAATTTCCTGTGGGGATAAGTGAGCGTCTTATGTCCATCTGTCTGGTGGTTGCCAACAACCAGCTCGCCACAGTCCTGAGCACCTACTCTCCATCCTTGGATTCTGATGAGGAAATAAAATAGACTTATTATGCCTGCCTTGACAGAGCCCTGGCCAAAATTCCCAAGGAAGATAAGGTCATTTTCCTGGGAGACATCAATGCCAGGATTGGTCGGGACCAACTCATCTGGAAGGGCATCGTAGGAAGGCATGGCATTGGGAAGATGAATTCCAACGAAGCTCTGCTTCTCAGCAAATGTGCTCAATATGACCTTATTATCACCAATACTCTTTTCCATCAGAAGAATAAATGCAGGGTATCCTAGAGACAACCCCGCACCAAACATTGGCATATTATTGACTATGTCATTGTTAGAGCCAGAGATCAACAAGATGTGAACATCACAAGGGCCATGCTCGGTACAGATGACTGCTGGGCAGACCATTGCCTCATATGCTCCACTATGTGTATTAAACTGAAAAGGATAAGAAGGGTTCAAAAGAAGCAGATCTGACAAAAGCTGAACCTTGACAGCTTGCAGGAACCTGCCACCCAGCAGCGACTGCAGGCCTCACTTGGAAAAAGCCTTCAGCAGGAATACCTGGATAACAATGAAGACCACTGGAACCTTCTCAACTCCACCATCCTTGATGCCTGTAAAAACACCCTTGGGTATAAGTCCAGAAAACATCAGAATTGGTTTGATGAAAATGATCTAGAGATAGAGCAACTGATCTCAAGAAAAAGGGAAGCCATTTTCTCATGGCAAAATGACATCTCCTGTAAGGTCAAGAGACGGCTGCTCACTCCAGAGCTAAGTCAGCTGTCCAGAGACACCAGAGGCTTTTTTAATGCAACAAAGGTAATCTATAGTCCAAGCTACCGTGGCCTGAACCCCATGCTTTCGAAGGATGGAAAAGAGCTGATGAAAGACAATGTGTCCATCAACACACATTGGGAAGAGCAGTTTCAGGAACTTTTCAACCGTAACTGCATAACAGAACCTGACATCCTTAGCCACATCCCCCAGAATCCCATAATAAAAAACATGGGGGAACCTCCCAAAATGACCAAAGTGTTCAGCATCATCAGGAGCCTTAAAAACAAGTCTACTGGTCTGGATGGGATCCCCACCGAAGTCCTAAAGGAAGGTGGATCTGAGCTCCTGTACCACATCCATGCTATACATCTCAAGGTCTGGGAAAAAGAGCTCCCCTCCGAGCTCAAGGATGCTTTAATTGTGACCATCTTCAAGAATGTGGACAAGGCTGAATGTGGAAACGACAGAGGCATATCACTCCTGTCAACAACAGAAAAAGTGCTTGCTCGTGTCCTTGCAAACCGGCTGCTACCATTGTCAGGAAATTCCATCATGGAGCGTCAGTATGTAGATGACAATGCCAAAGCATATAGAGCCCTGGGATTAGCTTTAAATATCATAAAGGTCCAGGTCTTCTATCAGCCTTTTCCGCAGTCTTCTCTCCTCCAGCACTGACATCGACTTTGAAGTCAATAATCACCTGAGCTGTGCTTAGGGGGCACCCTATTGTATTGGGCCGAGGTGTGGACTACCTATAGTAGGCGTGTGTGTCCTGAAACAACACCATCAAAAATCTTTACGAAAAGAATCTGTTGGGAGGAAAGGCGCACCAACAGTGCATTGGAGGAAGCGAACAGCATTGGCACCACACTAAAGCAACTACAACTCAGATGGACTGGCCTAAACTGCTGTTGCTAGGATACAGACCCAGCACCCTGATGCATTCATTGCAATTACAGGGGATTTCAATCACATCTCTTTGTCCTCCTGCCTGACTGATTTTGTACAGTATATGGACTGTCCAACAAGTGGAGAAACGACATTAAACAAAACTATGGCTAATCACTGGCTCAACAGATAACAGGAGAGTCGCAAGCCAAAGTTTAGGTCATATGTGATATGTCAATCAGGATTTAGAGCACATCATAGTACAGAAACAGCACTGTTGAAAGTTACCAACGATCTTCTCTTAGCCTCAGATAATGGACTTGTTTCAATACTTTTCCTCCTAGACCTTAGTGCAGCATTCGACACCATTGACCACAACATATTATTATTACAGAGACTGGAGCATGTGATTGGTATCAGAGGAACAGCGTTAAAGTGGTTCCAATCCTATTTATCGGACAGATTCCAGTTTGTTCATGTCCATGATGAACCTTCCACACGAACAAAAGTTAGTTATGGAGTTCCACAAGGCTCCGTGCTAGGACCGATTCTGTTCACCCTGTACATGCTTCCTTTAAGATATGTCATTAGGAAGCACTCTATTAATTACCACTGCTATGCAGATGACACTCAGTTATATCTATCTATTAAACCTGTTAACACAAACCAGTTAACCAGACTTCAAGCCTGTCTAACTGACATAAAGGCCTGGATGACCAGTATCTTTTTACTTTTAAACTCGGAGAAAACAGAAGTCATTATATTTGGGCCAAAAAATCTCAGAAATAACTTTTCTCAAATTATAGCTACTCTAGATGGCATAACCCTGGCCTCTAGCACTACTGTAAAAAACCTTGGAGTTATTTTTGACCAGGACATGTCCTTTAACTCACACATAAAACAAATCTCTAGAACTGCATTCTTTCACCTGCGCAACATTTCCAAAATTAGGAACATCCTGTCTCAAAATGATGCAGAAAAACTAGTCCATGCATTTGTTACCTCAAGGCTAGATTACTGTAACTCATTACTATCTGGATGTCCCAATATTTCCATAAAAAGCCTCTAATTAATCCAGAATGCCGCAGCCAGAGTCCTGACAGGAATTAGCAATAGAGATCATATTTCTCCTATATTGGCTTCTCTTCATTGGCTCCCTGTAAAATATAGAATAGAATTTAAAATCCTTCTTCTCACATACAAATCCCTTCATAATCAAGCTCCTTCATACCTCAAAGACCTCATAGTACCATATTATCCCAATAGACCACTTCGCTCTCAGAGTGCAGGTCTACTTGTGGTTCCCAGAGTTTCCAAAAGCAGAATGGGAGGCAGAGCCCCTTTAGTTATCAAGCTCCTCTCCTATGGAACCAGCTCCCAGCCTGGGTTCAGGAGGCAGACACTCTCTGTACTTTTATGGCTAGACTTAAAACCTTCCTCTTTGACAAAGCATATAGTTAGGGCTGGCTTCAGGCAAACCTGAACCATCCCTTAGTTATGCTGCTATAGGCCTAGACTGCCCGAGGACCATCGGTGCACTGAGCTCCCCTACCCTAACCCCCCCCCTTCCCTTCCCCTCCCATCTCTTCCTCTACTCCCACCTCATGTATATTCCACCATTGAATGTTACTAATCTTGTGCTCTCTCTCTCCCCTAGTTTGTGCTCTCTCCCTCTCTCTGTTCTCTCTGTACCTTCTGCAGGTGTCCCTGGTCCTGGAGCTGTATATCGCTGATGTGCAGTTACTGGTCCCACCAACCTGGAGTGTCTATTTGTTGTTTATTGTTGCTGTTCTTTTCTCTCTGCTCTATCCACTCACCCCAACCGGTCGAGGCAGATGGCTGCCCAAACTGAGACCGGTTCTGCTGGAGGTTTTTTCTTCCGTTAAAGGGAGTTTTTTCCTCTCCACTGTCGCCAAGTGCTTGCTCATAAGGGAATTGTTGGGTTTTTAGTTTTAGTTTTTGTAAAGTGCCTTGAGATGATTGTATTGTGATTTGGCGCTATACAAATAAAATTGAATTGAATTGAATTGAATTGAATTGAATTGAATTGAATGTGCAACTACTGTATAATTCATTAGTATACCATTTGTCTGCCAGTTACAGTTGCACATATTGAAAGTCTTCATGACAATGGTCTCAAAGTACAGATCAACATCTTCAGGTAGGGAAAAAAAATTCTTGTCACTCTCAAAAGACCAGACAGTCTGAAACATAAGGCCATTCTGGGTTTGAACTGTTTCCACTCCCTGGATTACTTTGATAACTGAAAAATTTGATTGTCCTGTTCTTGAGTTCTGAAGTATCTTTTTCAATGACTTTTAAGTGGATTTGTACTCACAATAGGCATCAAAGACAATGATATTTCGGGAAATCACACTTGACTAATATCAGTGTGTGTTCAGATTTGGAAGAGAGGTGTGAAAAAGAAATGATTTGTAGACATTTTGGAAACAACACTTTTATCTAATTCAGTAAATGTAATTATATTATCAAAGCACCATATATCAAGTAATGTTGGAACAAGCACATACAGTATAAACATTTAGTGTGTTTAAGCCATTTATAAGATTGCACAAACTGACATCTCACTATAACTCAGTCAGTGTTGCACTTTGGAATGTACCTTATATATCATAATGAAAAGACTTAAATGCATGAAACTCAGGTACAAGGTGGACATTCTAATGACTTTAATTATATGAAGTTGAATGTGTCTGATTTTACCATTATTTAGATGTCTATTAACTATTACAGTTATCCAAATAATATGTCAGAGGAGTTTTGTGTTAGAAAAGTCACCTCGAAATATTTTGCCAGAAATAATCATTTTGAAAGCTGCTCGGAACCAGCTGTAAAAGAAAGCATAGATAAATGGATTGAGTGTTGAGTTTGAAAGTGCAAGCCAGTTAAGAGTTTCGTACACTGCAAATGGGACTGGTAAATGACCTAAAAGTTGAAATGCAAAACAGAGGAAGAAAGGAGTCCAACACATGAGGAAAACTCCCATAACAGTTGCAAGAGTTTTGGTGGCCTTTCTCTCCATCTTACTGACAGTTGCTCTGGACTTTAGGCTTTGACAGGTTGTATTCTGGATGCTGCGTGCCTGTTTCTGTGCAACAAGGAAAATCTTCAGGTAGATACACAACATTACAATCATTGGGAGGTAAAATGAAAAAACAGGTCCCAAAATATCTGCAAGTAGGACAGAAATGATGCATGTGTCTTCACATCTTTCCTGTTTTAATCCTGCAACTAGAAAACCTACAGCAACTACAACAGAAACAGTCCAGGTCCCAAAGATCATGACCACAACAACATGCACATTTATCTTAGTTCTATATTTCAGAGGCTGACACACTGCATAATATCTGTCAATGGAAATACAACATAAATTTAAAATGGAAGCTGTGCTCAATGTTACATCAAAGCTGGTTCGTATTTTACAAAATAAACTGTCATGATACAGACATGAGCTTACATTGAACATCATGCTGAGAGGAAAGACCAGCACACCAACGAGCAGGTCAGCCACAGCCAGAGAGAGAACAAGAGAGTTTGTAACAGTGTGGAGCTGTTTGAAGTAAGTTATGGAGATTATTACCAGGAGATTTCCACATACAGTTACAACAGATAATGAGCCAAATAAAATGTGTAATAAAACACATATTGTTAAAGGGGGAGTTTTTAATATGTAAGAGACCTTATGTATTGCATAGCAGAGAGGTGTGTCATCAGCATTAGAGCTGCTGACATTAACTTCTGGTGACATGTTTCTGGTTTTCAGAAAATTAGTTTCCCAGTATTGAATAACAATGGTTATAATGTCAGAATATTTTTGTTTAAATTGCCTACACAAATGCAAGTGAAGAAAGATCATACCTTTAAAAGCTCAAGATAATAAACATCAGTGTTGATGCTCCTCATTACTGTGACATTGTGCACCTTGATGTTTATGAACACCTGTCTCATTACCATAATGAATACATTTTCTAGCTGTCCAATCATATGTAGGACTTATTTTTCTGATGATGTCAGATGCCAGAGCTTCATAATGTTGATTCACTCTAGCTGAGGGGCCAAAAATGACTTCATTTCCTCTTTTGACAAAGCAAACAAATCATAATCTAATAATCTTAAACCTATGAGTTTAAATGTGTATATAACTCTGCCCTGGTCAGTGCAACAGTAATGCTTTTGTAACCCAAGTGCCGAATTTGTCATTTACTCAATCTATAGTTCCCTGTGACCTAATCTTGGGTTGTTTAATTTTCATGAGAGGTAATGTCACAAGGTCATGTGACTAATCACGGAACTTTATGAACCAATAATGATTCACTGCTCAGGTGCAGTGGAAACATTGAAGTAGTTTACCGTCTCTTAACCGCATCACAACTGCTGTGTGTGTGATACAAACTGAGGAACTGGCCAGTTTTCTTGTAATAATAATAATAATAATAATACATTTTATTTCAAGGTGCCTTTCAAAGTCTCAAGGTCACCTTACAGAGAGAAAAAGAAAGCATACCGTATGAAATACATAGAGTGCATTAAAACAACAATAACAGCAATACATAAACAGAGGGCCAGAATGTAAAGGCAAAGGTGTAGAGTATAGTAGTAATATACTGGTCCCTTTTGCTGATAAGATCTATAATTTGATATGAAGTTAATAATTAAGGGCCCCTCCCATAATAAAGGGTGTTTCCCTATTAAAATATAGCCTACGCCCAATTAAAGGCGTTACCCCTAATAAATGATGGCTCCCTTAATAAATAAATAAATAAAAGTTGCCTCCCATATTAATAAAGGGTGTAGTTTAAAATGAGTGTATTTAATACCCTATTAAATATAGCCTACGCCCAATAAAGGGTTTCAACCCTAATAAATGATGCTCCCTTAATAATAAATAAATAAAAGTAGCCTCCCATATTAATAATGGGTGTAGTTTAAAATGAGTATATTTAATACCCTATTAAATATAGCCTACGCCCAATAAAGGGTGTCAATCTAATAAATGATGCTCCCTTAATAATAAATAAATAAAAGTTGCCTCCCATGATAATAATGGGTGTAGTTTTTATTTTAAAATAAAAAATATTAGGGAGGACTGAAGGGTGTTACCTATAACGATGCAGTAATGCGAGTGTTTTTTAAAGATAAGTAAAAGTTCGTTTTGCTGTGAGTGGGTGTGTGTGACGTATAGTGCGAAAGGGGAGTGACCTGGGTCAGTACATAAGGGATATTGATGCTCTGGTCATAGTGTGAATCTCACTAGACGTGTCAACATCGACGATGGATGTGACAAGAGATACCTACAGCTACGATACGCCGAGGTCCGGTGATAGCAACCCCAGTAGCCCCATCAGCAGCCGCAGCAGCAGCAGTGGCGTGGGTAGCGGTTCGGGGGGTTATGGTTCCAGCTCAGGAGACAGCAGTGCCAGCGAGTTCACATTGTACTGCCGCGGTGCGGGTCGTGGAGGGAAGTTAGGTATGTCTTATGAGGGCCAGACGCCTCCAGCTCCGGCTGCATACAACGTTGAACATAGACGTGTGGTGGGGGAGCTAGCGCCCCCGTGTGAGCGTCTATACGAAGGGGGTGCGGGGTACAACTATAAGGTAAAATATAGTGGGGGGGTGGTGCAGATGTGGGCGATAGAGGTTGCAAGTGAGGAGGAATGGGGTCTCGGGCGTTCTCACAAGATGGGTGTGAGAGACTGGTGGCTGTTCCGTGATGTGGTGTGCAGGGACCTGAATTGTAAAGTGCCGGATGATCGTGTCTATGTGATGCAATGGTGGAGCATTGATGGTCCTGGCCTGTACAGGGTGTTAGCAGACCGATATGAGGCTCCACCTGATGAGTTTATATTTTTAAGAGTCTGCAGTGACCGTACACGCATCTCCGCTGAAGACCTGAACTCAGAACGTCCAGACCACCCGTACCCCGTGACTCACATCGCCTGTTCTCGGTATTTCACCGAGTGGATGTTCATTCAGTGGTGCGATTGGGTGGGCATGCAGGGGGTGTTTAGGGAGATTGACGATGCGATCATGCAGGACAATGTCGGTAGGGAATTTGAAGGTGTTAGAAGGCGTTTATCTTTTAATGATTCTGAAACTGGTGACAACAACATGGCTCCGAATCAAGCAGCAGCGGAACAGACGCTGTAATGCTCTACGGTATGTGACGATGTGTTTGTTTGCTTGTATGCATGCATGTATGTACGTATCTGGTTTTTTTTTTTTTTTTCAATCACCATTCTATGACTTGACAGAGTGTATTTTTGTCAAAAAACCAGAAATCGACAGACCGCTGACAGCATCAGAACGACTACAACTGTACAAAGCCACCTATGGTCAACCCGGAAGTACTGATGAAGACATGCCCACTCACCCCGGAAACACAACACCAGAAAAAATGGCCGATGAACCCGGAAACCCAGACGATGCCTTTGTGGAGCTGCTCCAAACTGCCATTCAACATCTGGCATCTCGAGCGCTTGGGCTGTGCTGGGAAGACCGTGAAGAATGGTGCTACGCGTGCGAGATAGATGCCCCGTCTCAGGATGGCCACGACTGTTTGTGGGAATTCCCCACGGGGTTCCTGGCGAGACGCTTCGGCCTACTGCTGAGGAGATTGTGGACGGAGCGCTTTATACCTGCTGTTTCTGCATTCCTCAAGTCTGGTGGCATCGAGGCTGACGATGCTAGAAGTCGAGGAGCAGCTGAAGTCATCTTGCACACCTTAAAATCTGAGAAAAACCGTAGCGCCATAGAGCCAATATGGATGGTCGACAAAACTAACCGACAGAAACAGCTGGCTGTACTTGTCGATACATGGAGGCCCGGTCATGAGTGAGTGAGTGAGTGAGTGAGTGATAATACAGCATTCTTTGTCTGTTTTTAAAAAAAAAAAAACACCATTATGACCATCATCATGATTAATTCATTCTGTATCAATGATTGACCCACTTCAACAAGCTGCATGTTTTCATCATTCTGTATCAAGAGTTTTATAAACTTCAACAACAAGCTGCATGTTTTCATCCTATATCAAGAATTTTATAAACTTCATCAAACCTGTATGTTTTTTCATCATCATCATTAAATCATTCTGTATCAAGAATTTTATAAACTTCATCAAACCTGTATGTTTTTTCATCATCATCATTAAATCATTCTGTATTAAAACTTCAACAAGTTGTATGTTTTCATTCTATATCAAGAATTTTATAAACTTCAACAAGCTGTATGTTTTCGTCATTAAAACATTCTGAGTTTTTCCATATTCATATCATTGCACGACAGTATACATAGTGTTTATATGAATAAAAATCAAGTACTGAGAAGAAAAGCATTATTGTTTTATCGACACCCACCATGGAACGATTGATGGATAAAATATATTATGATCCGGCCAATCCTGGAAGCTTAGCCGGTATTAACAAGCTTCGTGAAGCCGTGAAGGAGCAAACAGGAGTAAGTCCTGCATTATCTGATGTTAAAAAATTTCTAATTTCCCAAGACGCGTATACTCTACATGCCCCTGCATTTAAGAATTTTAGCAGAAGAAGAGTGTTGGTCCCCGGTATTGATAAACAGTTTCAAGCAGACATCGTCGACATGAACGAATACTCATCTGCAAATGATGATATTAGATATCTTTTGACATGTATCGATGTGTTTTCCAAGTATGCATGGGTCAGATGCCTTAAGACAAAATCGGGCCTTGCTGTCACCAAGGCATTCAGGGACATATTATCTGAAGGACGTGTATCTGTAAAGCTACAAACGGACTACGGGGGAGAATTTTATAATAAACACTTTAAGACGCTGATGAAAGAATATAACATTAAACATTTCTCTACCATGAATGAGACTAAAGCCAGTGTGGTCGAACGTTTTAACCGCACGCTGAAGAGCAAAATGTGGCGTTATTTGACAGCTGTCAATTCACAGAGATACATTGACTGTATTGATGATATGGTCCTAGCATATAATAATTCATATCACAGGTCAATAAAAAGAACACCCGCTAGTGTGGATAAAAACAATGAGAGGCTGGTGCGTAAAACGCTGTACCAGCCACAGGTTGAAACAACCCGTGCTAGATTCAATGTGGGCGACACAGTTAGAATTTCAAAGCACAGAGGATTGTATAGCAAAGGCTATAAGCAAACTTTCACGGATGAATATTTCACCATCAAAGAGCGACTGTCCACGGTGCCTACTGTATACAAATTGTGTGACCTGGCTGGGGAGGTTGTGAGAGGATCATTTTATCATAAAGAGTTGCAGCCTGTAATCATAAATAAAAACAAACCCTATAAAATAGAGAAAATATTGGCCAAATGTGGAAAAAAAATGCTGGTTAAATGGGTGGGCTGGCCTGAAAAATTTAATACATGGGTAGCTGCAAAAGACGTCGTGGATATATAATGTAGTGAGAAAAGAGGGATTCAAAAAGCAGGGAGAAAGAGTTAAACTCTCAAAAGAGACATAACTAACTAAGGGTGAAGACGAGAGAGAGAGAGAGAGAATGAATAAGAGAAATAGTGGTTTTTATATAACGCTCCCCAGCAACGCATCGTCCCACATCTATCCAAACAATAAAATATGGAACTATAGAACAAAACTGGCCAAGACCATATATTTAGATGGACCTTACGAGGTAGGGATCAGCGAGGTGCAATATCCGGCTACATGGCTCCGCTTTCTCCAAGACGATGCAGAAGTATGGATAAAAGAGAGACAGAGTACCGAACATGTTAAAATATCAATACCTATGGCTCACTATGAGGCCATAGATGCACTCGTCCATGAATTCAATACTGCATGTAGGACGCAATTATCGCATGCAGTGGGCCTAAAAATGTGGTATAATAACCATACCGACAGAATTTCCATAACAGGCACAGCGGGGACTGCTGTGAGATTTAAAGGACGCCTCCCTGAAATACTAGGATTTGAGGCGGACAAACAAGTGACTATTCCTAATAATAATAAGTCATTTATAGCCCCATACGCAGCAGACATACATGCAGGACTATATAATATTTTCATATATTCAGACATCATAGATTATCAGTTGGTTGGGGATTCATATGTGCCCTTACTCAGATGCGTCAACATATCAGGGGACAGCAATGCCAAAATACGCACATTGTCTTTTGACAAGCCACACTACGTACAGCTGACAAACCCAGTGTTAGACACTATACAGATAACATTAAAGGACGACCAAAACGAATATATCTCATTTCTCTACGGGAAGGCAGTAGTAAAACTTCACTTCAGACCTGTAGGGTTGTGGAATAGACAGAAAAGATGGCGATGCGCGTGCCTTACAACTGTGACAATAGTGAGAGACTTCTCAGATATTACAACGCCCAAGCAGGCGGTGATTTACCAGCGTTTATAGGCTCACGAATGCAATATGGAAATGGCCTGGGAGGCCTGTTTCGTAGCCTTTTCAGGATGGCTGTCCCGTTATTTAAAAGCGGTTTCGCGATTGCAAGACCGCACTTTAAAACGGCTGCAGCAAATATCGCGGGAGAGGTCGTGTCAAAGGTCAGCCGCAGAATTATGAACGGGCCACAGCAGCAGCAACAGCAGGAGGGGGGCGGGGTGAGTGTCTACACAAGCAGGGGGATTAAGAGACCACCAGGGGTTCTCGCTGTGAAATACAGAGCTAAGAAGAAGAAGAAGAATGAGGTTAAAAAGTCCGGTAGACGCTGTACCACCGTCAGAAAGAAAACAAGCGGACAGAAGCACAGAGCTACGCATCAAGACATATTTTAAAACATGTCGCTCATCCACAAACAATCAGCCGAGTGTGTAAAATCAGAACTCGACCTCTTCACAGTTCCATGCACACAGACATCCATTGAGAGATCTAGCTATGTTGAAATACCTCCGGTATCCGCCCTCACCGATTCAGGGCCGCTGGAATTTTTCATAAGCGCAAGTGGAGAAGACTATTTGGATTTGAACGACACCCATCTGTATCTGCGTATAAAGATCACAAATCCAGACGGAACCAATATTGCAAACGGCGCGGATGTGGGGCTGGTTAATTACCCAGGCTGTACGTTATTCTCCCAGGTTGATGTAATGCTTGGAGATAGGTTAATTACCCAAGCGTCTAATACTTATCCCTACAGAGGAATTATAGAATGTTTAATTAATTATGGCCTGGATAGCCTGGCCACACAGTTTGGTACTGCACTATTTGCTATGGACACGCCCGGCCACATGAACGCCGTGGCCCTGGATGGGAACAATACAGGACTGAACACTAGGGGCGCATATACAGAAAACAGCAGGATTGTGGAATTAATAGCTCCCATACACGCTGATCTGTTCTTTCAGGAGAAATTGTTGCTTAACGGTATCGACATCTCTATGAAATTTATACGTTCAAAAGATGAATTCTGTCTAATGGCAGCGCCTAATACACAATATGCCGTGAAAATCCTGACACCCAGCCTTTTTGTGAAGAAAGTCTCAATCTCTCCAGCTCTAAGGCTGGGACATGGGCGTGTACTTCAACATACTAACGTAAAATATGCCGTAGACAGAGTGACCTTGAAAACATTCTCAGTCCCTGCAGGAACAAGAGTCTGCAACCAGGAGAATCTCTACATAGGACAGGTGCCGAAATTTATCGTAGTAACATTCGTCGACAACGAATCGTACACAGGAAGCTATGCCAGAAATCCGTTTAATTTTGAACATTTGGATGCAGAGTTTGTCAGTCTCTATGTTGACGGACACACGTACCCAGCAAAGCCGCTGCAGCCACACTTTCCCAGAAGACAGTATGTCAGGGAATATTATCAAATGATACAAGCCACAGGCAGACATCTTAAAGACAGGCCCTTAGCCATTTCAAGAGAAGCATTTGGAAATGGTTACACTCTGTATTGTTTCAACCTTGAACCAGACGGCGGTGGTGGTAGTAATGTGTCCCTGATCAAGACCGGGAATGTGAGGATGGAAGTGAGGTTCCGAACGCCTCTCCCACGCACCGTTAACATGATCTGTTATGCAGTGTTTGATTCAGTCATCGAGATATCAAACAGCAGACAGGTGTTGGTGGACTACTATTGAGTCACAGCAGCAGCAGGATATGAACACAATTGAGTTGACTTGTGTCATCAGAAGGATAATTAGTAAAAATGTTCATTTTCTGGGTGTGTTACCGTGCGATCAGCTGGCCAAACTCAAAATTTCACGATGACCTGCTGCCTTGGTCGTCAACACCGACCCGTCTTACCTGCCCGGCGAGCACTGGTTGGCCGTATATTTCACAGTCGATCATCAGGCCTGGTTTTTTGACAGTTATGGCAATGCTCCAGATAAATTTCAAACATATATATCCAACTTTCTAATTAAAAATGCCCGCAGAGTGTTATACTCACACGTCCAGGTACAGTCGCCCCTCTCCATAACGTGCGGGCAACACTGTGTATTTTTTCTCTGGCATGTACAAAAGAGGATTTCTTACAAAAAATTTATCGACAAATATAGCTCTGATCTTACCCGCAATGATGCCATGGTTTTACGCTTTGTCAATAGAATCAGTCCTGTACCTGTACAGCAACATTTTACATGTGTACAATGTGCAATTATGACACGTATAAAATATTAGTAATAAAAAAGACATTTCAATATACATGTTGCCATAGTGTGTTTTATTATTATTATTATTCATAATGCAAGAAAATAATCATTGTACAAATAAATTCATCAGATCAATAAACATTCAATAATGTCATACATATATAAAGTTATTTAAAAAAAGAAAAAGTAAAAATACTTTATGTTTTGTTATTCATAATGCATGAAAATAATCATTGTACTGTGTGTGTGTGTGTGTGTGTGTGTGTGTGTTTTGTTATTCATAATGCATGAAAATAATCATTGTACTGTGTGTGTGTGTGTGTGTGTGTGTGTGTGTGTGTTTTGTTATTCATAATGCATAAAAATAATCATTGTTCAAATAAATTCATCAGATCAATAAACATTCAATAATGTCATAGATACAAAGTTATTTTTAAAAAAAAAAAAATGTCACAGCAAAAATTATTCCAATAAAAAAAAAAATTAGTATTGTGCCCAGAATGTACGGTTAGTTTTGCGTTGAGCACCCCTCCTAGATCTATGTACAAGTATGTCAGGGCTGCTTTTTTTTGCTTTACTGGAAATGATATGATGATGATGGTGGCTGTGTTTGTGGTGTGGAGGAGGAGGACTATAGTTCTTACCAGATTTAATCTCTTCAATATCTCTACGGGCCTGAGTGTTTGTTACAGCAGATAATGGTACATTTAGGTTTGCCAGTGTTTTTAAAAATTGAGTCCAACCCTGTGGCACCATGCTTGCAGACACCCGGTACGGGGCTGTAACTCTTTTAATCAAATCAAATAGATGCGTGCCCCTAATTGTCTGCTTATTGATAGTGAGCTCACCCTGGTCCGTCCATGAAACTGCATCTCCAGCCCTGGCCAGGGCTGACAAAATGTGTTCTGCATTTTTCCTCTGTCTGTGGGGGATATGATTCAATACATCCTGCACAACCAAATCTTTCACACTACCCTCATTACCTGCATCACCAGCAGCAATTCCTGGTGGTGGTGGTGGTGATGGTGGTAGAGACAGTGTCAGTACATTCTTTTCACGCTCCCCCTGTTTCACCAGTGACAAATATCTCTGTAGAATAGCTGTATACTTTTTAGCTTTCTCGTGAACATCAGTGTCTGGTAATTGTAACACATGTGACATTTCCCTGTCGAGCTCATTCTGTGCCGTCTGTCTTATGGTCTCGTTGCTCTGCTGCTGCTGCTGCTGCTTTAGCATTTCCAATTGATTGTGTGGCACCAAATACATTTTGTGTGTATGCTCCATATCTATCTTCTGTTATTAATAAGGCTGATTATAAAGGGTAAAGCGGCTCCTAGTAAGGGGAGTAGAAAACCACCAGACTGATTGATGAGCTTTCTTTTTCTAAAACTAGTCAATTTTCTATCTGCTATGCGTCTGATGACAGATTTCCGCTTTTTCAGCTGCTTATACTGCTGGTCACTGAGTGGAATATGGCCCCTCAACACGTTGAGAGCTATTTCACACAATGCTTTTATAAAATCGTCGGCGCTGTTAGTTATGATGAGTCTACGCTGTTTTGGTCCTGATTTAAGCAGTAACTCCAGCAGTGCCAAATTTCTCTGCATACGGAGCGACATTGTTACTTTAGCTTTCTAGGGATGTAGACAACCTGCTGTGTGGAGAGCAGATTCGATCTGAGTCTCAGATAGTCGGGTGTTTTGGCTTTATAATCAATGAGTAAGTAACCATAAGGGGCAGCTGTGGCATCGTTGAAAGCCTCTAAAAAGTATTTGGTGTTACCGGGATACATCTGACGGGCTATCAATGTTATCTGGAATTTGTCTCTGGGGTTCTTAAATAACACTAGATAATTGGTGTTTAGACTAATTGTGCGACTGGCCTTGCCCTGTATGAACAAATTCTGTACTAGATAGATACAACTAAGATTTCTATGATGTACATATTTTGTAAAAACATTTTGAACTTCCAAATTACCGCTGGCATCATTCATCAGATCATCAATAATCAGGAGGTTAATTTTGTCTGGAGGTAGGAGGGTGTCGTCCCCCAGTGATTCCGGCAGGCCATTGACAAAGTTTATATTTCTAATCTTTAGGAGCTGATTATACAGAGGCTGCCAGCATGAATATATATATACGATGTTATCAATTTTGTGTGAAATAAGCCACTGTGCATTTTCAATAATGTTTTTGACAAAAAAGGTTTTTCCACTATTCGACGGCCCGCTCACGATCATGCTGAACGGGTGTAAAAGACGGCTGTCAAACTCTATTTCAGAAGCCATAAGGTAATGTGGTAAAATCAGACAAGACCCTACGCTTGTTGTACACGACCCGGACTTTCTTCACAACAGTGTCGTTCTTCAAATGAAACTTGGTTTTATTCCTTTTGATGGTGTCTGCTACAGCTGTGAGATGTGTGTTTGTTTTCTGGTCAGCTACAAATGCCTTGACAAGGTCCCACCAGTGACTCATGAGTCACAGCGGTCGCATTAGTAGAATTCAGTGTGACTCCTTTACATTTTACCTGTCTCTTGCCTCTATGTGTGTGGTAAGCATAACACTTGGGACCCCCGGATACAAAGTTTGTGATGAAATCATCCTCCTCACCGCCCAGCTCATCTGTTAAATCCCCTAGGTAAGGACCTAAGGGAGGCATCCACTCCCCGGGTCTAGATGTAAAGATTACAGAATCTGTGTCACAATACAAGACCCTCTGTTGCAGCTTATCCAGTAATTCGTACAACATAAGCCTTGCATGAGCCGTCGTCACTGCACCTATGAAAACATTCACATCAGCCACCCTAGCGTCTCGGCCATCAGCATTTCTCCACTGCACCATAGCAATTTCATCAGAAATGAAGCAGAATTGTCTGACATCGATACAATCATTAAACATCAGCTCTGTGAACCTCTCAGGCTCTGTAATCAACTCACACGACCCCTGATTGGTTCTCATACTAAAACGCCCCCATAGGGAGTTTAAAAGTAACTTGTTACAGCTCCTGACTGCCTTGTTGACGGTTATCTTGTCAGGATCGAGGTTGATGTCTTCATGAACAAAATAGTCTTGTACATATTTCTGCTTTTCCTCCTCAGTTCTGACATGCTTTGGATAGCCAGACGCTTCTTGCTTACATTTTAGAAATGTCTTGACATAGGCTTTAAAGAGAGTGTTGCTCTTTTTTGGAAAATGCCAGACCTCATCAATGCAAAGAACCCGATAGCCCTTTTCAATAGCTTTTTCAAGCTCAAAAGACACCCAGGTACCAGACAACTGCCTCTCACCGTCGCTGTGCATACACTCGGCATCCTGATTCAGGGCCTCAGCACATGTTCGGCAGAGAGGAAACATTAGTTTGTGGTGGCATCTGTAGGGCAAAACAGGATGGAAGAGCCCTCTAGGCGGCAAGACAGTACATTTAAGAAGACCAAAATAATTCTCAATACTGTCGAAATTACCCACAATCACCTCAGGGTGGCCTATTGGATAATCTTTCTTGGATTGAACAGTAGGATAAAGACTTGTGAAATCGTAGTAGTGGACTTTTCCTCAGCTGCACAGTCTGTCACATGCAGGAGCTTCATAGCATTTGTCCTACCTCCAAAAAGGGCGTCCCTAGGATTCAGCCGTTCAGGTTTCTTGTAATTGGCTAGAAAGGCCTGAACAGCTGGATCTGATTGTATCAACTGCTTCCACTCACACTCCCACATCACCAACCACACAGAGACCGTGTCGCTTCCTCAGAGCATCCACCTTGTTGATAAACTGTGCATAAACACCAGTATTATCGGCAGAGGCCTGTGGATAGCACTTTATACATCTATGATAGTAACACCCTGCAAATTCAAAACACGTGTTTGAAGCCTCATCAAACCCATCCACACAGTAACTTCCTACCTTATGCTCACCGCCTCTGAGTGCGTGTCTAATGACTCGCTTTTCAGAATAAGCCACAAATTCCAGCCACTGGATAGATACATCTGAAAATGCTTTATTGCACTCCAGATACATTCCATCGTACGTGAGAGCAAGAGTATTGTAGGCAGGAACAGCGTCTTAACACACACCCATACAGCTTGATGCCAGTGTAGTGAAAGCAAAAGGGTCTACCTGGGTGAACTGCATGAATGCATCGCGATAGATCTCGCAGGCCTTACGCAGCACATTAACATCATTGCGACAGTAACGAGCCATCTCAGCCTGCATGTCAAAGCGTGTGTCTTTAACAATATCGTACCAGCTCATGAATTTCACCTGTTCACTCTGGGACATTTGCTCATAACCATAGAATTTGGGCTCAGGGTAAGATCCTACATAAAACTCATTCTCTACAGTGTTGAATTTGTGTGGGAAGTAACCCTTCCCTATTTCATTCTCAAAACCAAGAGCTGCAGGTGTTTTAGACAGACTCATAGGCAGGAAGCTGAAGGAATCAATCCACCGTTGACTATAGTCATTGTCATACATCAGAATTACTCTGCTCCCTTTCATAATCACAAAAGGAGTTATGCGCTGCCGTACAAAATATTCAAGCACTAGATAGTTGTCAAACCCGAGGCATTGTGTGCTATAAAAGTATAACCTCTATATCTTTTACGGCGATAAGATCTGACAAACCCTTCCACACAATCAACACCTCTGAAACAAGACGGAACGGATCCATCTCATCCATCACAGTGGCACATGCCATAACAGCTTCATGTTTACCATCCCGGTATCTAGTTTCAAAGTCGTACAGAATATATTTAGGATGGCATGTCTCATCATCATCTTCTTTAGGCGGTGTAGGTTGTATGAAACACATGTGTACCCCGTCTCCTATGAGGGCTCTACAGTGATCACATCGAGGCTTTATACATTTGTGCTTTTCGGCTTTTTGACGGTTGCGTCTGTATATCATACCACACTCATCACAGTAACGCATAGTGTCACAAGGTATGATACCGTGAACTGGGTCTTGTAATTTGTGGTTATCAAACACTGCTGGGATTTACAGATTCGTTACAGTCATCACATTTAACAGTAGGGCCTGGATGCTGTATGCATAGTGTAAAGCAAACATTACACAGGTGTTTACAACAATGTTTTAGCAGGGTTTCATATGTCTTATAACAATACTCACAAACATACGATGCTCCAAAAAAACCCCTAGGATTTGCTATCAATGATAATGCTCATTATAAAGATACAGCCATATAGTCTCTGGATGAGGAGCCACGTGTGTCTGAAACAGTCTGGTTGTTTTCTACCCCCACTATGATGGAAAATTATAATTTTCACCCCTAATTCTCTCTCAAATTTAGCAACATGGCTAAACGATACCTGCTGTGTGTGGTGAAGCCCTACTGATTCGTGTAGTTCTTTAGCATTGTGTAAGATTTCAGCATCTACCATAGAGGGATTTTTTGAACGAATAACACACATGCTGAAACATAAATTATTGTCTGCGCCGTCATTATTTGGTGTGTACAAATGACTACCCTTTCTTGCCAAAATTTCATCATAGGGAACACTACCGAGCTTCAACCTAGTGCCGCCGCTACGTTGCTGCGCCACACTCACAACAAACTCGAGGCCATCATCAGTCAGCGACTCATCATTACTCTGTATCACCTGACTTACCTCATCTGCAAAATGGTCAATGTCATAACCATTTTCTGACCTCAAAATAACTTGCACATCGTTAATCAATGATGGACCCCTCAATACAATGTTTAAGACACTGCCCTCTCGCGATACACCAATTGCTCTATTATCACTACACCAACCTCTCCCTGATTAAAGCTTGGCACACCCTGTGGATTGTCGTCTATGTTCAAATCGCTGAAATTAATCGTTGTTTAGCTCCAGGCATCATACATAGGAATGTCTCCTACACTGATGGATCCTGTCCACACTGTGAACACTATCGACCTGCTGTGGCCCCACAACAACAACAACCACTAGATGAAAGGAGCTGTGAGCTTGCTGATCCGACCAACCAAACAACCATCAGAGCTGTGCTGCTGCTGCTCTTGATCACGCACATCCACACTCTGTCACTAGCTACTGATTGCTGCGGCACTGTTTGTGACATCCACAGGGGTAGGCTGTGATAAGCTGATGTTGTGGCTAAGTTTGTGCATCCACAGGTGAAGCTGTGTAGCTGCTAGTACCCCCCGTTTAGCCAGAGAAGGCCTGCTGGTATGTTTGATTTTTATTTTGAGTGCTCTGTTTTCATACGTGTATTTTCAGACCAATTGAGGAATTTCAGTGCTGGTAGTACAATGTTACGATATTAAGAGTGTGGTGGTGCTGGTGGGTGGATGTTCATTAGTTGTCTGAAATAAGCCATCTTTCTCCCCGAATCTCTGCAGCCCGTGTTGGAATTAGCATGTACATTATGGGCCAGTTAGGTTTTTCACTATCTGCACGACATGTTCAAATTAGTGTTTTCACTATGTGCAGACATGTTGTTGTCGTTCTGGTTGATGACCCTGTCCATTTTAAAGAAATAGACATTATTGTGTTTTGTCTACAAAAGAGTCATTACTTTATGTGTATTGTTCATGTATGGATAGGCCATAGTCTGCACTGTTTTACAAAATTAAGCCCTAACTGTGCACCCTTGAGGAGTCTGCTTGTTGACGGTTATCTTGTCAGGATCGAGGTTGATGTCTTCATGAACAAAATAGTCTTGTACATATTTCTGCTTTTCCTCCTCAGTTCTGACATGCTTTGGATAGCCAGACGCTTCTTGCTTACATTTTAGAAATGTCTTGACATAGGCTTTAAAGAGAGTGTTGCTCTTTTTGGAAAATGCCAGACCTCATCAATGCAAAGAACCCGATAGCCCTTTTCAATAGCTTTTTCAAGCTCAAAAGACACCCAGGTACCAGACAACTGCCTCTCACCGTCGCTGTGCATACACTCGGCATCCTGATTCAGGGCCTCAGCACATGTTCGGCAGAGAGGAAACATTAGTTTGTGGTGGCATCTGTAGGGCAAAACAGGATGGAAGAGCCCTCTAGGCGGCAAGACAGTACATTTAAGAAGACCAAAATAATTCTCAATACTGTCGAAATTACCCACAATCACCTCAGGGTGGCCTATTGGATAATCTTTCTTGGATTGAACAGTAGGATAAAGACTTGTGAAATCGTAGTAGTGGACTTTTTCCTCAGCTGCACAGTCTGTCACATGCAGGAGCTTCATAGCATTTGTCCTACCTCCAAAAAGGGCGTCCCTAGGATTCAGTTGTTCAGGTTTCTTGTAATTGGCTAGAAAGGCCTGAACAGCTGGATCTGATTGTATCAACTGCTTCCCCTCACACTCCCACATCACAACCACACAGAGACCGTGTCGCTTCCTCAGAGCATCCACCTTGTTGATAAACTGTGCATAAACACCAGTATTATCGGCAGAGGCCTGTGGATAGCACTTTATACATCTATGATAGTAACACCCTGCAAATTCAAAACACGTGTTTGAAGCCTCATCAAACCCATCCACACAGTAACTTCCTACCTTATGCTCACCGCCTCTGAGTGCGTGTCTAATGACTCGCTTTTCAGAATAAGCCACAAATTCCAGCCACTGGATAGATACATCTGAAAATGCTTTATTGCACTCCAGATACATTCCATCGTACGTGAGAGCAAGAGTATTGTAAGGCAGGAACAGCGTCTTAAACACACCCATACAGCTTGATGCCAGTGTAGTGAAAGCAAAAGGGTCTACCTGGGTGAACTGCATGAATGCATCGCGATAGATCTCGCAGGCCTTACGCAGCACATTAACATCATTGCGACAGTAACGAGCCATCTCAGCCTGCATGTCAAAGCGTGTGTCTTTAACAATATCGTACCAGCTCATGAATTTCACCTGTTCACTCTGGGACATTTGCTCATAACCATAGAATTTGGGCTCAGGGTAAGATCCTACATAAAACTCATTCTCTACAGTGTTGAATTTGTGTGGGAAGTAACCCTTCCCTATTTCATTCTCAAAACCAAGAGCTGCAGGTGTTTTAGACAGACTCATAGGCAGGAAGCTGAAGGAATCAATCCACCGTTGACTATAGTCATTGTCATACATCAGAATTACTCTGCTCCCTTTCATAATCACAAAAGGAGTTATGCGCTGCCGTACAAAATATTCAAGCACTAGATAGTTGTCAAAACCCGAGGCATTGTGTGCTATAAAAGTATAACCTCTATATCTTTTACGGCGATAAGATCTGACAAACCCTTCCACACAATCAACACCTCTGAAACAAGACGGAAACGGATCCATCTCATCCATCACAGTGGCACATGCCATAACAGCTTCATGTTTACCATCCCGGTATCTAGTTTCAAAGTCGTACAGAATATATTTAGGATGGCATGTCTCATCATCATCTTCTTTAGGCGGTGTAGGTTGTATGAAACACATGTGTACCCCGTCTCCTATGAGGGCTCTACAGTGATCACATCGAGGCTTTATACATTTGTGCTTTTTGGCTTTTTGACGGTTGCGTCTGTATATCATACCACACTCATCACAGTAACGCATAGTGTCACAAGGTATGATACCGTGAACTGGGTCTTGTAATTTGTGGTTATCAAAACACTGCTGGGATTTACAGATTCGTTTACAGTCATCACATTTAACAGTAGGGCCTGGATGCTGTATGCATAGTGTAAAGCAAACATTACACAGGTGTTTACAACAATGTTTTAGCAGGGTTTCATATGTCTTATAACAATACTCACAAACATACGATGCTCCAAAAAAACCCCTAGGATTTGCTATCAAATGATAATGCTCATTATAAAGATACAGCCATATAGTCTCTGGATGAGGAGCCACGTGTGCCTGAAAACAGTCTGGTTGTTTTCTACCCCCACTATGATGGAAAATTATAATTTTCACCCCTAATTCTCTCTCAAATTTAGCAACATGGCTAAACGATACCTGCTGTGTGTGGTGAAGCCCTACTGATTCGTGTAGTTCTTTAGCATTGTGTAAGATTTCAGCATCTACCATAGAGGGATTTTTTGAACGAATAACACACATGCTGAAACATAAATTATTGTCTGCGCCGTCATTATTTGGTGTGTACAAATGACTACCCTTTCTTGCCAAAATTTCATCATAGGGAACACTACCGAGCTTCAACCTAGTGCCGCCGCTACGTTGCTGTGCCACACTCACAACAAACTCGAGGCCATCATCAGTCAGCGACTCATCATTACTCTGTATCACCTGACTTACCTCATCTGCAAAATGGTCAATGTCATAACCATTTTCTGACCTCAAAATAACTTGCACATCGTTAATCAATGATGGACCCCTCAATACAATGTTTAAGACACTGCCCTCTCGCGATACATCAATAGCTCTATTTATCACTTCAACCAACCTCTCCCTGATTAAAGCTGGCACACCCTGTGGATTGTCGTCTATGTCAATATCGCTGAAATTAATCGGTTGTCTTAGCTCCAAGGCATCATACATAGGAATGTTCCTAACACTGATGGATCCTGCTCCACACTGTGAACTATCGACTGCTGACCCAGCACAACAACAACAACCACTAGATGAAGGGAGCTGTGAGCTTGCTGTACCGACCAAACCAACACAACCATCAGAGCTGCTGCTGCTGCTGCTCTGATCAAGCACATCCACACTCTGTTCACTAGCTAATGATGCTGAGGCTAATGTTGTGACATCCACAGGTGTAGCTGTGGAAGCTGATGTTGTGGCTAATGTTGTGGCATCCACAGGTGAAGCTGTGGTAGCTGCTAAGACCCCCCGTTTAGCCAGAGAAGCCTGATGGTATTGTTTGATTTTTCTTTTGAGTTGCTCTGTTTTCATACGTGTATTTTCAGACCAATTGAGGAATTCAGATGGTGATAGTACAATGTTACGATATTCAGAGTGTGGTGGTGATGGTGGGATGTTCAATAGTTGTCTGAAATAAGCATCTTTCTCACGAATCTCTGCAGCCCTGTGTTGGAATCTAGCATGTAATATGGGCCAGTTAGGGTTTTCACTATCTGCAGACATGTTCAAATTAGGGTGTTCACTATGTGCAGACATGGTGTTGTCGTTCTGGTTGATGACCCTGTCCATTTTAAGAAATTATTGTGTTTTGTCTAAAAAAGTAGTCATTACTTTATGTGTATTGTTCATGTATGATAGGCATAGTTCTGCACTGTTTACAAAATATAAGCCTAACTGTGCACCCTCTGAGCGAGTCTGCACTATCTCTCTATGTATACAATCAAGCTTTTTACCATTCTCTCTGAGAGTATCCCTGATGTCTGACAGCAGGTCTATACAGGGCTGTGCCAGAAAGAAAGTGTGTTCACCGGCACTAGGCTGTGATGCTATGTCTGTGTAAACAACAGCAGTATTTGTCTCAGATGAAGAAGTGTGTTCACCGGCACTAGGCTGTGATGCTATGTCTGTGTAAACACCAGCAGTATTTGTCTCAGATGAAGTAGAAGAAGAAGATTCTGAGCTGGCATCCCCACTGGTTGTAGCTGTATTTCGTAAGGAGGACAAATAATCATCTAGAATATCAAATAACTCTATACCAGCACCAAAACCACCACCATCGGCCGTGTCATGAGTGTCTGCTGCTGCTGTATGTACAAAGTTATGTCCTGACCCACTGTATAACAGACTTGAGGATATCAAATCCACATCACCTTGAGTTGCTCCTGATGATGATGATGATGAATAGATGTCCTGCAGTTCGTGAGCTTGTGCAGCGTTCAGATTCTCCAGGAGCTGTGTTGCTTGAAAGGTCTCAGAAGCAGGCTGTTTGTGCTCATCTACGCAGGGTGTTGTAGAGTATCTCAGTCTTTTATAGCTCAGCAAATCTTCAAACACATACACACACACACACACACACACATATTTAAAAATACAGTATATAAATATATATACACATTGTATTTAGATAGCATTGAAATACATTATTTCATCCTACCTCCATCATCATTATGCTGGACACCTATGGATGTTGCACTGTTCCTGGGTACCTGTGGCTCCCTCTGCTGGCCACCCCTAGTTGTTGTACGGTTCCTGGGTACCTGTGGCTCCCTCTGCTGGACACCCTTGGATGTTGCACGGTTCCTGGGTACCTGTGGCACCCTCTGCTGGATACCTATGGGTATAGCACTGTTCCTGGGTACCTGTGGCCCCCTCTGCTGGACACCCCTGGATGTTGCACGGTTCCTGGGTACCTGCAGCTCCCTCTGCTGACCTGGCGGTGCAAGCGCTCCCTGTCGTGAGCTGACCGTTGCAGCTGGGACGTGTCTTGTATGAACTCCACCCTCCTCTGTAGATTAACCCTCAAACGTTAAAAAACCAGTTAAACATCGAATGTTCTATATTAGCATTTTACATACCTGCTAGCAGCTCTCTGGGTCTTTTTTTTAGACTTTTTCTGGGCCGCTGACTCGTCGGTACATTTTCTGTAAAAATAAACACGTCATTAGGCGCCATTTTTAAAAGGACGATCTTGTATTTTGGCCTAAATGCCTCGTATAACATCACATACAACGTCTATATTCACCTTAAAACGTACCCATTTTTACAACACTCTAGACTCACGACTACATAAAAGAAACATTTACAAAAATAATCTCTCACCTTTATTACCGTCATCAACCACATGCTCATTTACCAAACCCGTCACTGCATTTTCATCACCTGGCGAAAACACGTATTTCGTTTTTTCATTATCACTACATGTATTAATGTTAAGAACATTGCTAATGATTGAAAAGTAAAGAAAACTACACACCAGGTTTAGACAATGACTTGCTCTCGCGCAGGCTGGTTGGATCGTCACCTGTCAGATGTTAAGCTTTTTTTCCAATTATGCCAACATTAATTTTCGTTCAATACAAAAGATACCACTCTCTCTATAATGCTAAAATGGTATATAGACAAGACTTACCTCTGTGAAAGATGAACATGATTCTCCGCTGTTTTACGCGATTCAGTGTAGCACAAACGGTGTGGACGACTCTGCAGTGCGAATGCTAATGCATTGCTAACGGTAGCGAGGCACGCTCATACCTACCGACGTCACTATGACGTATCACTAAAATGGCGTCTACGAGATTTTAAAAAAGAAGTAGCAGAAATTATTTTAATGGTTTATATGTTTTTTAATGTAAATTAGTAGGAGAAATTATTTAATGGTCTATAATTCCAACGGCAAGGTCACTCCCCTTTCACCCTATACGTCACACACACACACTCACAGCAAAACGAACTTTTACTTATCTTTAAAAAACACTCGCATTACTGCAGCGTTATAGGTAACACCCTTCAGTCCTCCCTAATATTTTTTATTTTAAAATAAAAACTACACCCATTATTATCATGGGAGGCTACTTTTATTTATTTATTATTAAGGGAGCATCATTTATTAGATTGACACCCTTTATTGGGCGTAGGCTATATTTAATAGGGTATTAAATATACTCATTTTAAACTACACCCATTATTAATATGGGAGGCTACTTTTATTTATTTATTATTAAGGGAGCATCATTTATTAGGGTTGAAACCCTTTATTGGGCGTAGGCTATATTTAATAGGGTATTAAATACACTCATTTTAAACTACACCCTTTATTAATATGGGAGGCAACTTTTATTTATTTATTTATTAAGGGAGCCATCATTTATTAGGGGTAACGCCTTTAATTGGGCGTAGGCTATATTTTAATAGGGAAACACCCTTTATTATGGGAGGGGCCCTTAATTATTAACTTCATATCAAATTATAGATCTTATCAGCAAAAGGGACCAGTATATTACTACTGAGTATCTAAGAAGTGGGCGATGTACAGTAAAAATAAATTGAAACACAGAAACCCAGAGGACAGAGCAACAATATAAAACAATATGAAACAGGCGGAGGGTGGTAGAACATCACGGGCTGCTTTTTGAGAAGTTGAGAGAGTTAGGTGGAAAACGCTATACATAACACATAAGTTTTCAGTGACGATTTTAAAGTTGATAAGTCCAGAGATGACCGGATGCGATAAGGGAGAATGTTCCAAAGGCGGGGCGCAGTGTGGCCGAAGGATCTAGCGCCCATGGTAGCCAGGTGCGCCGTAGGGGTGCAGAAGAGAGTATGAGGCGGAGAATAGATATGAAGTAGATCAGTGATGTATGGTGGGGCTAGAGAGTGGAGGGCTTTGTAGGTTTGAAGGAGGATTTTATAGTTTATACTGAAGGACACGGGGAGCCAGTGAAGTTGTTAAAGGACAGGGGTGATATGATGTGAGGATGGCGTTTTGGTGATGATTGGGGCAGCAGAGTTCTGGACAAGTTGGAGTTTGTGAAGTGATTTGAGAATTAGACCAATGAGGAGTGAGTTACAGTAATCCAAACGAGAGGTGACAAAGGCATTAACGAGTATGGCCGTGCTATCGGTGGTGAGTGAAGAAAGGATGCGGTTTATGTTACGAAGATGGGAGTAGGCCGACCGGTTAGTGGTATTGATATGCTGAGTGAAGGAGAGAGTACTGTCTAGGATGACACCCAGGCTCTTAACTTGGGGGGAGGGGAGGACAGTATTGTTGTCGATTTGAATGGAGAAGGTGCTGGTTTTAGAAAGGGTGGATCTGGTGCCCACGAGGAGAATTTCAGTTTGGGGGGGTTGAGTATCAAAAAGTTATGGGTGAACCAGGATTTGATATTATGTAAGCAGGTAAGGAAGTAGGGAGGGGGGAGGGTGGAAGACGGAGCAGCAGAGAGGTAGAGCTGGGTGTCATCTGCATAACAATGGAAATTGATGTTATGTTGCCTAAAGATATTACCGAGAGGAAGGAGATAAATAATAAAGAGGAGGGGCCCCAGGACAGAGCCCGTAGGCATGCCAATGGAGGCAAGGCGAGGGAGGAGAATATTGTGCAAGACGGTGTCAAAAGCTGCAGTTAGGTCAAGGAGGATGAGAATGGAGACAAGGCCAGAGTCTGCGGCTACTAGGAAAGTGTTCGTATAGGCTATTGGCGGAAAGGTGGGTATGGACCTGGTGGTGAACAACTTTTTCGAGAATTTTGGAGAGGAACGGGAGATTGGAGATAGGGCGGAAGTTGTTAAGGTCAGCAGGATCGAGACCAGGTTTTTTTAGAATTGGTGTGATGATGGCTGCCTTGAGTGATGCCAGAATTGAGGGAAGTGTGAATAATGCGGGTAAGATGAGGAAGGAGAGAGGGGAGACAGAGCTTGACGAGGTTGGTTGGTAGGGGGTCAAGTTTGCAGGTTGAGAGTTTGGATTTGAGGATCAGGGAAGAGATAACCATGGTGGGTGGAATGATAAAACTCGAGAGCAGGGAAGATACTGGTAGACAGGGTAGGGTACAGTGGAGACAGTTCGCAGTATCACAGATGGGGGGAAATTGCTGGTGTATATTTTCAATCGAAAATATACACCAGCAAATACAAATACACCCCCAAATAAATCAATGTCCATGGAAGGGGCAGGTGGCGGGAGCGAGAGGGCATGTTCTCATTGGGTCGAAACATGAACGATTGATTATTAAGAAATATTTTGTTTTTTATCTAAGTGATGTAACCAATTCATTACCCTCCTGTGAGTCAGAAAGTAAATATTTTACTTTAGGATGGCCACATAATATTTTCTTAGGTTTCGCATGAACTTATGAGATAATGACAATCTCTGTGTACAAGAGGGAAGCAGAAAATGCTGTGTAACAATCATAAAGTGAATTGTTGTTATGCATGTTGCAGACTCATCATTGATCATTCTGTGCACCTCTACATAGTTGTATTCTTAGTGTGTGCTTCTGATGTCAGATCAAAAATATTTAATGCCCGGTCTGTGCAGTATTGCATACTAGAGCGCAATTCCTGCAAGTACATTCAGGGATATCTGTCATCATTTCTGATCAGCAGGCTGTGAGGTTTTAACTCCCTTCCTGATCACACACCTTTGTGAAACAACTTTTTCCTTTATGTCACCCCCCTCAAAAAGAGATTATTTTTTACTTTGTAATTTTTATATCTCAGGCAGCATTAGTCTCATAAAGTCCTTTTCTCCTTCTGTTTGTTACATTTTCCAATACTTTACTTTTACACTAGATATGCCAAAAATAATTTTATATTCCAAGGAATTGTTTTTTCCGCTCCCACGGTTCCTCCCTTCTCTCTCCCCACCGAGGAAACTCCCGGCCAGGAGGACGAGCTCGAACCCATCCTAAAATTAGCATTAGGCCCAGAGTCAGACGACTCTGCCCTCCTACTACGCCACTCACCGGACGTCTTCCCGCTCCACCCCTCCCCTCCGGGGAGCCGGTGCAAATGTCTGCCGCTAGCATGCTAGCTGAGCGGCCTATGCCGGCCTCTTCTACGCCTCTGCCGGCCATGGCTCAGCTATTACAAGAGCTCCCGGGCATTATCACGACGGCCGCTAACAGGTGTAAGCCCCCCTCCCCCCTCAGCTGGTTCAACAGCTTCAGGATGCCCACTTCGGCCGGTACAATCCGCGGCAGGCACCACGGCGTGTACCCATTTGGCCTTTATCACCGACCATCACCGCTTGCCTCTCCACGGCAGCGTCAGAGCCAGCCAAGCTAAAGGCTCCGGTGTCGACCTTCTCCCCCATCACGCAGGTGGCTGACATAATGGTAGGTGGTTTTCCCACGGTTCCGGCGCTGAAAGAGAGCCTCGCCTCTCTGTTCAGAGCAAAGTGCATGCTGTGGGCCGGGAGGAAGCCTGCCCCCACTGCTCCGAAGGAGGCGCTAGCAGCTAAGCTAGCGGACAGGTCCCACCAGTGCGCCTTCCAGACCACCGCTGCAGCTAATAAAATCGCCGTCCTGGCTCACTCCCTGTCCGAGCTCTCGGCAGAGCCGGAGGCCCTCCCACCTGATCGCTCAGAGGAGGTTAGCAAGATGGCGGGTGCTATTCTGGCTCTCTGCGCCCCCATTGCTGTGGGAGCGGCCCGCATGGCCGCTTGGCAGAAGATGGCGCACCGGAATATTTGGCTGCATGTCTCCCCCATCCCAGAGACGGTGAGGGAGGATTTGTTGGAGGGTCCCATTAGCCGTGACGGCTTATTTGGACCACACTTCCAGGAACTCCAATCCGCCGCAGACGAAGCGGAAAAGTTTTGGCACCATGTGACGGCCCCCCCTCGCACCCCTTGGGCAGGGCGTGGGCTCGTGCGCCATGATTATTGCTCGAGGGTGAGATGTCCCACCAGGTCCCGAGCTCCCGCTCTCGGCCACCGGCCTCAACCAGCGGTCGCTCCAGCTCCGGCCCCTTCCTCCTCGGAATAGATGCCTCCTGCGCCTCTGTGGCCTCCCAAGGCTCCTAGGCTATCCTGCTCCAGGTCTACCCCGGCACCCAAACCCCCCCACAAACAGCGAAGGTTCGTATGGCGCGTGGGGAATGTGTGTAGTGCTCTAAGTTCTGAGGAATGTGTATGTCATGATTACGCTTCTGAGGAAAATAAATATGTTTACATCCCCATGAAAAGCAAATATTCCTCGGTAACTCAGCCGACCCCTGCCAGTCATAAGGCAGCCGTGGCTGTTTCACGCACATTTCCCACACAGTGCAGCCCTCTCGCTGCCGAGCATGTGCCGGCTAGCTTGAGTGAGCATGCTAATCAGCACACTCCCTTCACACAGCTGTCTCGTGTTGGCCCTCTGTCGGGTAATCTCCCGTGGATAACAAGTCAGACATCCTCGCTATTTCCATGTTCCATCATCCCTTTCGGGCAGGGTTCCCCATGGCTGACCTCCGCTCCACTTCCGGGTGCGTTGATGGCTCAGACAGCCGTATAATGGCTGTCACCAACAGCGGCAGAGGGGCTACACATGACAGCTGGCCCTCTCGGATTTCTATCCAGAGTGGCACAGGCTCTGCGCGATGGACCACTGGATGCACAAGCTCATCCACAGCAGCCATTCTCTGCAGTTTGCACGGCCCCCGCCGCCATTCAACAGGGTAATAGACACTCGCCTCACCTCGTCGGCACATGCGTGGGCGTTGCTAGCAGCCTTACAAATGCTGTTATCAAAGGGAGTTGTTTCTATTGTTCCACCAGTGAAAGTGGCCCGTGGATTTTATTCCCGTTAATTCCTGGTTTCCCAGAAATCGGGAGAGATGAGGCCCGTCCTGGATCTGACGCGTCTCAACAAATCAATGCAGGTCAGAAGTTTTCACATGCTAACGATGGCCCAGCCCCTTCACCGAGGCGACTGGTTCACGTTAATAGATCTGAAGGATGCGTATTTCCACGTCTCCATCATTCCCCAACACAAGGAATTCTGACTGTTCCAGGGGACCATCTACCAGTACGTCCGCCTGCCGTTGGTTTACTCGCTAGCTCCCCGCACTTACTCGAAGTGTGTCGAGATGGCAGTTTAGCCCCTTCGGAGACAGAGAATGAGAGTCCTGTTTTACCTCGACGACCTGCCTCTGCTGGCCCACTCCCCAGAGGAGTTGTGGCAGCAGACAGCGGAACTAGTGGATCATTTCAGCTCTTTAGGTTTCACCATAAACTGGGAAAAGAGCTCGCCCCAGCTCACTCAGTCCATAGTGTATCTGGGGGTGGAACTCATTACAAATGAGGGCCTGTCTCTCGGGGGAGAGATCGGCGACCCTCCCCTCCCTACTGCCTCACTTCGCCCCACGCAGACATGTCAGGGCTCGATCAGTGATGCGCCTGCTGGGGATGATTGCAGCAGCTCATCCGGTGGTGCCGTTCGGCCTATTGCATACGAAGCTGTTTCAGCGCTGGTTTATCCGACTGAGGCTCAACCCAGTACATCACCAGCGGTGTATACTATCCCTCCCCCAGTCAGTGGTCCTGGATCTGATTTACTGGAGAAACCCTCGTGCTCTGACGCAAAGGGTTCCCCTGGGCATTCGATCGAATCACGTGTCAGTGTTCACGATCATAGAGGCAGCGCATATAAGCGAATCAGAGCTGCTCACAGTGTCGAAAGGTCTCCGGCACTTTTCTCCACTGTTGAAGACTCGCCAGGTTCTGATCCTAACGGACAACACAACAGCGGCGGCGGATATCAACTGACAAGGGGGGGTACGCTCGGCGCTTCTCCTGCCCCTCGCTCGTCGCCTATTGCTGTGGAATCCCCACAAAAGCGGTGCACATTGCAGGAGAATGCAACATGGACGCGGACATCATGTCACGCGGCGGTCCTCGCGCAGGGGATTGATATCTCCATCCAAGCCTGGTGGCTCAGATAGGGAGCAGGTTCGGACATGCTGTTCTTTTCGCAGTTCGCAACAACGCGCACTGCGACCTGTGATTTTCTCTGCGTGTGAAGGTCAACCCTCCACTTGAGGTAGACGCCTTCGCTCATCGGCCATGACCGATCTCCCTGATCCCTCAGCTGCCGGCCCATGTTCAGGAGGAGGATCTGCAAGTGATTCTGATAGCTCTGGACCGCCCCGGAGCATCGTGGTTTCCCATTCTGCAGTGCATGAGGATATCTTCCCCCTGGAAGATTCCATGGAGGGAGGATGCTCTGTCACAGGCAGGGGACGTCGTAGTCAGCCCTCCGGTAATAAGGCAGCACCTGTGGGTTTGGCTGCTGAGAGGAACCGCTTAGAGAGTTTGGGGTTTTCTGCCAGCGTCGTCACCACCATACAAGGGGCGCATGCCCGGTCCACTACAGCGTCCTATGGGGCTAAATGGGCCGCGTTTGAGAGATGGTGCATGGAGAACGGCGTTTCTTCTGTTGCATGCCCACTCTCCGCGATTCTGTCCTTTCTCCAGACCAGATATTACTGGAGAGAAACCTGGCATTTAGCACCATTAAAACATACGCTGTAGCTATTTCCTCATGCCATGAGGGATTTGGCAACAGATCGGTGTTCAGTCACCCGCTCACAAAGCGTTTTCTTAGGGGAGTGCGCAGGCAGCGCCCCATCGCACATCCCTTGGCTCCGCAATGGGACCTATCTGTGGTTTTACGCGCTCTCACAGACGCTCCGTTCGAGCCGTTACAGCAGGTCCCTCTCCGTTTTTTATCAGGTAAAACCTCTCTTCTGCTGGCTTTAGCCTCCGCAAAGAGGGTCAGCGATCTGTCGGCTCTATCAGTATCCCCGGAGTGTCTTCAGATCAGGGAGGACTGCAGTGCAGCAGTTCTGCATCCCAACCCAGCATACATGCCTAAATGCATCACTAGTTCTTTCAGATCTAGAGTGATCACGCTGGAGGGCTTATTTCCTCCTCCCCACGCGCCTGCAGAGGAAACTGCTGCGCATCTTCTGCGCATCCGTGCACACTCCACTAGAGGAGTGTCATCCTCCACGGCTCCCCTGCACGGTTTGTCAGTGGAAGACATTTGCACGGCGGCCTCATGGGCCTCCTCATGTGCCTTCGTGCGTTTCTATTTGTGGGATGTTCCGAGCTCATCCCTCTCTCACGCTGTCCTGGGAACCTCCCAGTCTGGGAGGCTGGCAAGCCCGGGAAGCGTGCTTTATTATACGGATGCGGGACAGGCATCCGTCTGTTTTCAGCTTTATATGAAACCAGTGCTTACGTATCCCACCTGGTGCTTGCTTCGCTTCGAGTCAGGCAGTTACTCGCTTTATCTTTGTTTTCAGACTCTTCTCCTGGGTAGCCGGGCCCCGTGAGGCCAGTGAGTATTTCTGGCTATCGCTTTGACCCATAGCGATAGCCCAGAGGGCTGCGCCCCAATGAGACAGAACATTGGTTACGTATCGTAACCCAAGATTCTGTGATTGGGCGCAGCCCTCTGGGCTGTGGGCCCCACTGGTCCCTTGAGCCCGCTGAAGAAAAGACCGGTTGTTCTAAGGGAAGAGCCGCCTGAACCGCCGCCTTATATATGGGAGCTGCGGACGTGTGGTCACGCGGTTCGGGCGAGAGGGGCCCACCCCGGGTGGGCGTAAATGAATTTCTCTTCAGTGCGCAGGCGCGAAGAGGGGATATGACCCATAGCAATAGCCTAGAGGGCTGTGCCCAATTCACGGATTCTTGGGTTACGATACGTAACCAACGTTTCACGTCTTACCCTAGTGTGTTAGCTGTCAGTTTTGAACTGAAGATGTTGCTGGACGATATATTAAGGGATCACTTAAATGAAGTCAGCTCATCTTGAATGGAAAATAAATGTTTGGACCAATTTTCATAGAAAACAGTCTAGTGGGTGTTTTAAAAGCAACACTGTCAACCGTCTGATGGCACTGGAAGTCAGGGGATCAGCAAGGTCAGCAGGATTTACCTTCTGAACACTGTTATTATCTGTACTACATGTCAAACTAATCTGTCCTATAGTTGTAGAGATATTTCATTCTGGTACATAAATAATGGACCTTCCAACATAATGGACTCTTTCAACAAAGATGTATTTATTTTACAATCCAATGATTTATATTTGTTATTTTTATTGTTTAATTCATGAAGGCATTTTTAAATATTAAATTTATCACAGAAGAGTATACATAACCTTGACAACTGTGATTGTTATTAAAATGGCAACATTTTTTCTGTATGACTGAAAGAAGCCTTAGGTGCATGCACTAACATCAGTGAGTCAAGTGTGGAGACAGCTAATAACAGTGAGACTGTAAGAATTCATGTAGTTATATTATCTTCATTAAATAGGTTCAATAAATACAATTGTTCTCAATATTATTTTTAATATTTAAGTCAATGTAAGCATCTTTTACTGCCATTAATGAGCACATACATTATATACATGTAATTTATATGTATTGTGTTAAAGATATTTACATCATTGCGTAAACTGACAGCTCACTATAATGGTTGTCTGTACCTCAGCCAGCCTTAATATGTAACTTATTACATTTAATGAAGACATGTAAATACATGAACCTCTGATTTAATATTCTGATCATTTTAATGACCATGTATTTTGTCATTAAAAACAAAAAAGATGAATGAAGAGATGCTCTGGTTTTATTTTCTTTTTATCATTATTAATGTGTCTGTTGACTATTACAGTTCTCCAAACAATATGTCAGAGGAGTTTTGTGTGAGCAAAGTCACCTCGAAATATTTTTCCAGAAATGATGATTCTGAAAGCTGCTCGGAACCAGCTGTAAAAGAAAGCATAGATAAATGGATTGAGTGTTGAGTTTGACAGGGCGAGCCAGTTAAGAGTTTCTAACACTGAAACTGGCACTGACACATGAGTAAAAAACTGAAAGGCAAAACAGAGGAAGAAAGGAGTCCAACACATCAGGAAAGCTCCCACAACAGTTGCAAGAGTTTTGGTGGCCTTTCTCTCCATCTTACTGACAGTTGCTCTGGACTTTAAGCTCTGACAGGTTGTGTTCTGGATGCTGCGTGCCTGTTTCTGTGCAACAAGGAAAATCTTCAGGTAGATACACAACATTACAATCACTGGGAGGTAAAATGTGAAAACAGGTCCAAAAATGTTTGGAAGTACAACATCAATAAAACATGTTTCTTCACATTTTTCCTGGTTTAATCCTGCAACTAGAAAACCAACAGCAACTACAACAGAAACAGTCCAGGTCCCAAAGATCATGACCACAACAACATGCACATTTATCTTAGTTCTATATTTCAGAGGCTGACACACTGCATAATATCTGTCAATGGAAATACAACATAAATTTGAAATGGAAGCTGTACACAGTGACACAGTACAGCTGGTTCGTATTTTACAAAATAAACTGTCATGATACAGACATGAGCTTACATTGAACACCATGCTGAGAGGAAAGACCAGCACACCAACGAGCAGGTCAGCCACAGCCAGAGAGAGAACAAGAGAGTTTGTAGCAGTGTGGAGCTGTTTGAAGTAAGTTATGGAGATTATTACCAGGAGATTTCCACATACAGTTACAACAGATAATGAGCCAAGTACAATGTGTAATAAAACACATATTGTTAAAGGGGGACTTATCAATATGTAAGAGACCTTATGTATTGCATAGCAGAGAGGTGTGTCATCAGCATTAGAGCTGCTGACATTAACTTCTGGTGACATGTTTCTGGTTTCCTGAAAATTAGTTTCCCAGTAAAGAATAACAATGGTTATAATGTCAGAATATTATTTTTTAAAAACTGACTACACAAATTCAGAATTACAGTGATAGTTGTCTCGAGGTGAAGGAAGATCATAAGATCAAAAGCTCAAGATAATAAACATGAGTGTTGATGCTCCTCATTACTGTGACACTGTGCACCTTGATGTTTATGAACACCTGTCTCATTACCATAATGAATACATTTTCTAGCTGTCCAATCATATGTAGGACTTATTTTTCTGATGATGTCAGATGCCAGAGCTTCATAATGTTGATTCACTCTAGCTGAGGGGCCAAAAATGACTTCATTTCCTCTTTTGACAAAGCAAACAAATCATAATCTAATAATCTTAAACCTATGAGTTTAAATGTGTATATAACTCTGCCCTGGTCAGTGCAACAGTAATGCTTTTGTAACCCAGGTGCCGAATTTTTCATTTACTCAGTCTATAGTTCCCTGTGACCTAATCTTGGGTTGTTTAATTTTCATGAGAGGTAATGTCACAAGGTCATGTGACTAATCACGGAACTTTATGAACCAATAATGATTCACTGCTCAGGTGCAGTGGAAACACCGAAGGAGGTTGTTGCTACAGGAGGCGTTTACCATCTCTTCACCGCATCACAACAGCTGTGTGTGTGATACAAACTGAGGAACTGGCCAGTTTTCTTTTTGACCCTGATGGCAAGCTAATGGAGTAGGCCTAGAGACTTCCACTGCAGACCACTCTCCTATCTGACCGGTAGGGAGATCCATGCAGCCAAGAAAGAAACTGTTTGCTCAATATCATCATTTTTCTACAGCCCATGGACAATTACCCTTCACCCCCACTTCTTTTCACTTCAACTTTATTATTGTATGACTTTATCCACAAATCACTTCCCAGGAATTAATTTATCTGCAACTTGTTTATGGGTCTGTTAGACTGTGGGTGAGCTGGATAATATTATATTTTTTTTCCAAGTTGAACTGTGTATGTGCATTTAATCCATCCATTATCTATACCCGCTTATTCCTTGATCAGGGTCACGGGGATCTGATGGAGCCTATCCCAGCTCTCTTTCAGGTGGAAGGCACGGGTACACCCTGGACAGGTCACCAGTCCATCACAGGGCCACATAGAGACACACAAAGACAAACAACCACGCACATTCACACTCACTCCTATGGACAATTTAGAGTCACCAATCAACCTGACATACATGTTTTTGGACTGTGGAAGGAAACCGGAGTACCAGGAGTAAACCCACGCAAGCACAGGGAGAACATGCAAACTCCACACAGAAAGGCCAGGTTGCAAACCCAGAACCTTCTTCCTGTGAGGCAACAGTGCTAACCACTCAGCTACCATGCTGATGTGCACTTATTGACTTTTGATTTTAGGAGTGAACTGAACAAAAAAAGATTACATTTAGCATATTATTATGTTTGTCTATTGTTTCCATTGTATGTAATTTAATATAATGCTTGGCATCAAAAAGTTAAGTCTCTGTCTCCCTCTCCTAGAGCTGAAATTCTAGTGTTCTGATCACTAGCCAATAAGTATACTTGATACCATGCATATGCTACACTATCATGGCGAGCTAGCCAGGGGGGTGTTGTACAGAGTTGAATATACATTGTCAATCAGCTGTAGTCTTTATACTTACCATGGACAATTCTGAGAAACTGGGCCTTAAAATGCCCAACGCCGTGTTGGTCGAAGGCATAACAAGAGTGAAACTGATGAAGAAGTTATAGATTTTTTGGGCCTGTATGGTTCAATTTCAAAAACTGAATTTATTAATGAACTTGATTCTGTGTTTCATCAGATGCTAATTATATAGTTTTAATGGTCAACCATAAAGGCCAAGAGAAAGGAGGACACACACTTGAAGACAGCCCTCAAAACCTGTGGCTACCCCAAGTGGGCTTTCAACAAGGCAACATCCACATCAGGCAGAAAAACAAGAGACACAGATGAGCCTCTAGATCCACAGAGGAAGAACCTGGTCATTCCATATGTAGCAGGGGTTTCTGAGAGGCTTACACGGATTTTTGGGAAACATCAGATACCAGTCCACTTCAAACCCACCAACACACTGACAGAGACTGGTTCACCCTAAAGACCAGATACCAAAACAAAAGAGGAGCAATGTTCAGTTGTATACTGAACAGTGTAAGGAAGAATGCTCAGAACTCTACATTGGAGAAACCAAACAACCACTCAACAGGAGGATGGCCCAGCACAGGAGGAGCAGCTCCTCAGGACCACAGTCAGCTGTGCACCTCCATTTAGAGGAAACAGGACACTCTTTTGAAGACAGTGAGGTACACATTTTGGACAGAGAAGATAGATGGCTTGAAAGAGGAGTCAGGAAAGCTATCTATGTCCAAGTGGAGAAACCCTCCCTCAACAGGAGTGGAGGACTCAGACATAACCTATCTTCAATATACCAGGCTGCCCTTTCATCTGTTCCCAGCAAATTAAGGAACAAATCCAATGTTTCTCAGGAAGGACAGACTCTGCAGAGTTGGAGAATCAGAATGAGTCCACCATTAGATCCTAACAACCCTCACCCGAGCTCACTCCTTTGTTCACTTAATGAGCCTATTCAGATCAGGTGTGAAGTGAAACCAACTCACGGGTGTGGGTCTGACGACTCTTACCTGATTTGCTTAGCCCACTTAGTGAGCCTATTGGACTAAGGGTGGAGTGAAACTTACCTGGGAAATAAATTTGGAGGTTTCAGTCCAGCCTTTGTCAGACTTATGAAGCCACTTGGATAGGTGGCAAAATGTTTCAGCCTTAAAGAACTGAAAGTCCAGTTGCCATGACTCAACCTCTAGATTACCTCCCCTGGACGACTTCACAGACATACTTAAATATATTACATTTCTGTATGGAGGTGCTACTCAGTGTGCCACATCTTACTTGTTCCACTGCCTTCTTTCACGATAATGATAGAGTACAGTCTCTTAGCTCGGTGACGGTCTGACAGAAGAGCTGGTGATGTCGAATCCTATTTGAAGGTGAAATTCAATAAGTTTGTATAGCATCTGCTACACTTACATGAGCTGCTAAACTACACTGAGCCAGGCTATGACCTGTCCTCAAGAGGTACAAACAGTTATTAATGATTAATGTACTATTGATTGTTAACGTTAAAACTATAACTATTGGTTAAGAAGGACATACAAAATTTGCACCCCTACTTATTATAGAGAATTTAAGGAATATTGTTTCTGTTACTCCAGTTTCCAGTAATATGCATGAGTATTGTCAGTTCGCCAGCTGCATCGGCATCATAAGTGCAGAGGCACATGAACGTCTCGTGAACCTCCGAGATGATGAGAATCTCTTTGTACAAGGGGGAATCCATAATGCGATCATTAAAATGAAATCCTGTTAAGCATGTTGAAGATGAGGCAGTGATAGTACACAGATCTCCTCTGTCGAGTGAGATGTTCGTGCATTGTGTTAGTGGCACTATATTGCTCATTGTATGAGTTTTCTTGGTGACTGAATAACTGCAAGGCAGGCCCTGAACATGTGGGGGCCCTAAACAGAATAATTGTGGGGCCCTGTTTTGCAGTGGCATCAGCGTCCCCTCCTCCTAAGCTCCAATTCCCGGCATCCCAGTCATCGGCGTCCCCTCCTCCTAAGCTCCACTTCCCGGCATCCCAGTCGCCAGAGTCCTGCAGTGGCCTTACCAGAACGGAGCCTCCTAGCAGCACTGACAAGCCGAATCCCCTCAGTGCTGCCCCATCCGAGTCTCCAGTCCTGCAGCCTCAGCCACAGACTCACCACCGCCCTAAGAGGCAGAAGCCTAGACCTCAGTGCGTTGACGAAGTTCTCCCCGCTGAGGCATCCCACCAGCTCTCCCTCTTCTCCTACGCCTCACCGCCGGCTATCCAGCCTTCGACACTGGCTCCCTCGCCAGCTCCACAGTCGTTAACACCGGCGGAGGCGCGTGCAATCTGGCGGGAGTTGAAGGCCAAGCCCCTGGCTCCTTGAGATTTGGTTCCCGGCTCCACTGGTGGCGCAACCGCAGTCTTGCCAGAGTCCCTCCTCGCCTCTGCCCAGCCAGCGCCTTTCCTCACTGCTGCCTAGCCAGATTCTGCTACTTTTCTGAGTCGTCGACGGCGGCAGTGTCAGAGAATGGTGGCCATGTCTCCAGTTCAGCAATCCGAGCCCTGTCTCCTCTTGCTGCCGGAGTCCCCAGCCGCCACCTCGTTGCTGCAGCAGCAACCTGAACCTCCGTGCGCCGACGACAGCGTCCCTGCGGAGGTTCCGCCCAGGATCCTGTACCCTCAGTGCGCCGACGACAGCGTCCCCGCTGAGGATTCCTCCAGGATCCTACAACCTCAGTGTGCCGACTCTCACGTCCCCACTTAGGTTCCATCCCTGATTCCCAAGTCTCAGTGCGCCGATGACACCGTCCCCGCTGAGGTTCCGCCGAGGATCCTAGAGCCTCAGTGCGCCGACGACGACATCCCTGCTGAGGCCCCCCTTCTCATCGCTGACCAGGTCCTATCCCAGACTCCTGTGCCCCAACTGCCAGACCCTCAGCGTGCCGACGACACTGTCCCCACTAAGATTCGAACACAGTGGCCAGAGTTTCCCGAGCCGAGCTTCCCGAGCCGCAGCAGCAGCCAGAGCTTCCTGAGCCGCAGCAGCCGCCACCAGAGCATCCCGAGCTTCCGGGCGCCAACGGCGGCGTCCCCGCGGAGAACCCGGTGCTGTTCCTGGAACCTCAGTGTGCCGCTGTTCCCGTCCTGCCAGTCCCGGTCCAGCCGGAACCTGATCCTGATCTTCCAGAGTCGCCGCCGTCGCCGCCGGCCGCGCTCCCGGACCCTCCAGGACCACAGCAACCAGAGTGGCCAGAGCCACCGGAATGGTCACAACCGTCAGTGTGGCTCAAACCACCGGATTGGCCAGAACCATCAGAGCCACCAGAATGGCCAGAGCTGCCGGAGTGGCCCCAACTGCCAGTGTGGCTCGAACCACCGGAGTCCCCAGAGTGGTCTGAACCACCAGAACCGCCAGGGTGTTCCGAGCTGTCAGAACCACCACTGTACCCACAGCCCGCACCTTGCCCAGTCCTGCCAGAGCTACCAGAGTTCCCGGGACTGTCCGAATTCCTCCGCCCACCTGAGCCCTTCCAGACACCAGGTTTTCCAGAGCCCAGAGTACTACCTGAATTCCCAGGGCTGTCAGAGTACCTCCAGTCGCTGCTGCTACCGACCAAGCCTACACGGATCCACAGCCACCGGAATCGGAGCCACGGCTGCCTCAGGGTCTACTGAGGCTAGACTCCGCACCACAGTGTTCCCTCAGCCCAGGATCGCCATTGAACCCACCACTATCCGAGCTCCCGCAACAGTTGAGCCGTCAGGGCTCCCGCAGCAGTCAACACACTCGCAGCAGCTACCAGAGTTTCCAGAGCCGCCGCTGCCGCGGCAGCTACCAGATCCACAGTCACCTGGGAGTCCCCAGCCGTCTCAACTGCTGCCACAGCATCCCCAGCCATCGCAGCTGCTGCTACAGCTTCCCCACCAGCGGCCGCCAGAGAGCCCTGAGCGGCCAACTGAACCCCCAGTTACCAGTGGAGTATCCGTGGCAGTCGTCAGAATCTGGCCCTCCAGCGCCACTGTTGCCAGAGTCACACCCTCCAGCGTGGTGCAACCCTCAGGCCCTCGAGCCCCAGCCAGACAAGTCTCTGCCGGATAGATAAGCGCCACCGGTGTGGCCTCGACGGTCAGAGTCCCCAGCGCTGCCTCGTCGACCGGAACCTCCAGAGTCCCGACTGCAGCCATAATTGGTAAAGTCTGACTGGGTTCAGTGCCCTGTACTTATACCTATGGCCATTAATTAGTTAAAAACATGAAACCAACAAATCACATGTAACCTGTTTTTTTAAAACTCTGTTTGCCTCTAATAATTTATTATGTTTAATTTGATTTTCTTTCACTTCCAGTAACTAAAAAACCAGAGATCAGTATTTGGAAGCTCCAGTTAAGCAACGACTAAGACTTAGCCTGACAGTTATCCTGCCGTGGACCAAGCTAATTTCACAGCCTAAGTTGCCATAGAAACTGAGTTCGAACTATTTATAGTTTGCTTTATGAAACCGAATCAACCGACAAGAAGTTTGACTTACCAAAATAAGCCTGGCTTATTTCACAATCTTGTTTTATACAACAGCCCTCTGGACTTTTAGGGGGAACCCTGTTTACCTGTCCAACCCAGTAGTAGGCCTGCCTTTTTTTTTCCGTATTTCTACTTATCTGTTTCTAGATGTTCCTTAGTTTTCTGCCTGAACCTGGTTTCTGTTTTGATCCTCCCATGGTTATATATTGGTATGTTTTGGGAAATTCTTGTTTGTATTGCCTGTTCTGACCTGAACCTGCAAGTCTCAGCATTTACTTTGTGCTTTTAATAAAGACTGTAAACCTCATTCCTTCTGGTCAAGTCTCCTTTCTGAGCTCAAAAACCTAAAAACATAATTCCCCAGTGAGTCAAACCCAGACAGCATGACCATCAATATTATAGCAACAGGATGACAGACCTCACATCAAGCCTGACTTTCACTCCTGATACCGTACCAAAAAGACATCATTTAATCTCTTAACAATTCACATAACAACCAAATTGCATGGCAAACATCCAAATGCTTGTCCACCGATATCCTTTACATTTACAGAATGGCCTGGGATCGAGTCAAATTCCAAGCCTGAAAAAGTTTTTCAATCTGCCCCTGGTAGACATACTGTAAATTTTTTCCAACAGTTTACCAAAAGATCCCTAAGTCATGTGTAATTGTATTTACAATAATGATTCAAAATTTGCATCAAATCTCTTCACAGTCTGTACAGCAAAGGATCTCTAACTCCAGTCCTTGAGGGTCACTGTCTTGTTTTGCAACTATCCCTCCCCTACCCACCTACCCTACTTTTTTCAATCAATTGTAATTTGCAGTCCATATTCATTCACCTCAAAAGGTCACCATTTCAAAGATGGGATAAAAGCATATGAAGCTGTAGTAGCAGACAATGAAAGAAGAAGACAACAAATCTTTCAACTAAGATGGTATTTGTCATTTTTATTGTATGAATCATTAATGTACTGTCAGATATTAAATTTATCGCAGTTGAGTACACATAACGTTGACTATGAATTTTCTTAGAGGATATCTTTTTTCTGTATCACTGAAAGAAGCCTGCGGTGGAGCCAAATGTTTCCACATGTATTAACATCAGCTGAAGCCTTTGTTTGTTCAATATTTGACTGTGCTGCAGAGTTATGTTAGATTTAACATCTGCAGTTTATTCAAACACGTTCATGTAAGAATACCTCTAATATTAAAGTTTATTGAACATTTTTAAGAATATAATGATTATTGTAAATATTGTAGTTAATGTAAACACCATATACTGCATTAAGAAATAAGCACATACACTGCATATAATTTTATATGTATATATTGTATTAATTAGTAATCTAATGAAGAGATGCTCTGGTTTTATTTTCTTTTTATCATTATTGTGTCTGCTGACTATTACAGTTCACCAAATAATATGTCAGAGGAGTTTTGTGTTAGCAAAGTCACCTCAAAATATTTTCCCAGAAATAATAATTCTGAAAGCTGCTCGGAACCAGCTGTAAAAGAAAGCATAGATAAATGGATTGAGTGTTGAGTTTGACAGGGCGAACCAGCTGAGTGTTTCTAACACTGAAACTGGCACCGACTCATGAGTAAAAAGTTGAAATGCAAAACAGAGGAAGAAAGGAGTCCAACACATCAGGAAAACTCCCATAACAGTTGCAAGAGTTTTGGTGGCCTTTCTCTCCATCTTACTGACAGTTGCTCTGGACTTTAAGCTCTGACAGGTTGTGTTCTGGATGCTGCGTGCCTGTTTCTGTGCAACAAGGAAAATCTTCAGGTAGATACACAACATTACATTACACATCATTGGGAGGTAAAATGAGAAAAGAGGTCCAAAAATGTTTGGAAGTACAACATCAATAAAACATGTTTCTTCACATTTTTCCTGGTTTAATCCTGCAACTAGAAAATCAACAGCAACTACAACAGAAACAGTCCAGGTTCCAAAGATCATGACCACAACAACATGCACATTTATCTTAGTTCTATATGTCAGAGGCTGACACACTGCATAATATCTGTCAATGGAAATACAACATAAATTTGAAATGGAAGCTGTACACAGTGATCCAGTAAAGCTGGTTCGTATTTTACAAAATAAACTGTCATGATACAGACATGAGCTTACATTGAACACCATGCTGAGAGGAAAGACCAGCACACCAACGAGCAGGTCAGTCACAGCCAGAGAGAGAACAAGAGAGTTTGTAGCAGTGTGGAGCTGTTTGAAGTAAGTTATGGAGATTATTACCAGGAGATTTCCACATACAGTTACAACAGATAATGAGCCAAGTACAATGTGTAATAAAACACATATTGTTGAAGGGGGACTTATCAATATATAAGAGACCTTATGTATTGCATAGCAGAGAGGTGTGTCGTCAGCATTGGAGCGGTTGATATTAACTTCTGGTGACATGTTTCTGGTTTCTTGAAAATCAGTTTTTGAGTAAAGAATAACAATGGTTATAATGTCAGAATACTGTGACACATTAGTACAACTGCACAAATGGAAAATTATAATTACCAGAGTTCTCTAGAGGAAAACTAACATTTTCAGTTTACATCATACCTACCTTTAAATGTTCAAGATAGAGTAGTTCATGTGGTGGTGATCTTCAAGTACTTTGTCACTGTCACTGTGCATCACGATTTTTATCAACCCTGTCTCATTACCATACTTTTTAATTTCTAACTGTCCAATCAGAAGAGGGAGATCACCAGAGGGTAGGGGAAAAAAGTGTATGCACTGATAGACTTTATTTTATCTTATTTACAAACAATATCAACATAAAACTCAAAGCACAGTTAATTCTATTTTTCTATATTAATGAATGTCACACTGAGGGAAAATCTACTGTACAACTGAATGAGTAAGTGTGTCCAAACTCTTGACTTGACACTCTTGACAATTTTCATTTCTAAAAGTTCATTTTAGTAGTGTGAACAACAGTTTTACATTGAAAAAACTGACAAATGGGCAGACACGGAAATCCAGGCTGCGGACTCAACGGATAAAAGCAAAGCACGAAATTTGAAAGACTGAAAGTCACCATGTGTTTGTTATGTTCAATAAAAAGTTGCAGTTTTGTATGAATTACAATTTTTAAAATACATTCCAACACAGTTTGGAATAATAACAATCACTGGTTCACAAAGAAAATACATAAATCAGGCCAGTAACTCGGTGAACAAGGAAGTCAGGGTAAGAGGAGCTACACTGAAAAGCTGAAAAAACTGTTTTCAACAATCCTGGATCAATGCGTAGAGGTGAAAACAGGATAGACCTCCCTGAATCCTTGCATCAAGCACAACTCGCTGTGACGCCAAAAAAGACGTCATTACGTGTCTTAGTTACACACATGCAACCATACTGCACAGCAATCATCCACCAGCTTCTCCACCAATAAAGTTCTAAACTCAATAGGTGTTCTTTTGATTTTTGCTATTTATCCACATGTGCTACTTAGCTTTTCTGCACATGCCCAGACCCGCAAGCTTAGGCTCTGCAGTGTGAGTTTGGCACTCATTGTTTTAAAAAGTTTTTGTCTTTATCCACATTTTAAGAGGGATGAGAAAGTACAAACCAAATACTCAAACATAACCGGGAATACTTTTCTCAGAAGTCAACCCATACAATTATGCTATACCATATAAACAGGAAAACAACTGCGCTACATAGCTGGAAATTGTCGTGGAAATTTCTTTAAGTTGTGAGAATTTCTAATTCTCAAGAACAAACACAAGTGTGATGAATCATCCCAGTTTAATTCATGCGCATAGAGAGAAGACTTCTACAATGTTCTCTGCTTCTCCCCTACAATTTCAGGAATATATAGCTGAGGGGTGGACTCAGCTTCAAAAGACCCCAAAGGTTTTCACAGCTGTTATCTACCTTCAGGCATCTAATGGCACTAAAACAAATGTTGGCAGTTATTTACAGGCATCTAAAACACTAAAACCCCCATACCCTGCATTCTTTAGCCCAACACATTTAAGTGACCCTTTGACCACCTGTTATAATGAAACCAAAAAAACTGACCTGGAAAATGGAGGAGGATTAATATTCTGAGAATAATCTCAAAAATTTTGGAGTAGTGTTCCCAGTGTGAACTGGGAAGGTGAGGTGATCCACCATGTGATGATTGGGAACAGGAACAGGAACTCCACACGATAAAGGGATGGGATGGGATTTCTGTAGAACTCCCCTCAGTTTCCCTAGTGACTCATGTCCTAGTGACTTTGGTGACTCATATTCTGGATGCAGTGCAACTCTCCCAAACCAGAAGAAGGAGCTAATGTGCCAACCACACAGACCACCTGCCACAGCTACATCAGTGGTAGTCCTGATGCCGGTGTCCAAGGTTTCCGCATCTCCAGCATCGCTGATCAGGTGCTTGATCAGCTCCGTGTAGGTGGGCAGGGAGCCACAACCTGGGGAGAGGAAGAAAGTGGGAAAGAGAGGTTAGAGCACAGATCTGATGGGAGTCATCCCAAACACTGGTGCTGGGGATGCGGTCTGGTCCGTGGGGCTCGAATCAGGAAAAATGCTTACCACTGCATGTACAGCTAAAAAGTCTTCAGCCAGCTGTACTGAGGTCTGCAGGGTTATGGCAGAATGTGAGAGTGCTCCTGCAAGACTGCTAGATGCTGCCTTGTAGTCCCTGACTGGTCACACACCATGGCCGCTAACTCAGCCACCAAGTCAATCAGAGAAGTCCCAAAGTGGTTGTCCATCATGTCCTACCACAGTCTTCACCAAGAGAGAGGTTTGAATAAGTCTATGCTGATACATACTCCATTAATTAATCATTAAATAATAATAACAGTTATGATGTCACATTGATAAACTAAGAATCAAAATTTATGTTCAGTCACCTGTAAATTCAGATGTGTGTTTGCCTCTGCAGTCGTCTGCATCTGGCTTCTATCTTCAGTCATCAATGTGTCTAACATGATTTGTCTTAACGTGCAGGGTATTCATCATGTCTCATGGCTAGTGGCCTCCTTTCATGTGTTGCTTTGTATACTGCAGCTAGTTGTATTCATGTGTGTGGTTGTGATTTCACATCAGAGATGTTCAATGCCTGGTCTGTGCAGTGTTGGGTACTGGAGCACACATCCTGCATATTGTGTTAATGTATAATGCTCAAATGACTGGACCAATATTGTATGGGCACAGCCAAGTACTTCAAAACGTTCAACAAAAAACACACCGGCTCACAGCCATTCAAAAATGAACTAATATTTCCAGATCTTTTTAACTACTTTAGAAAATCGACACAAATACCAATAACTATACAGCTCTAATATTAGTAAGAACACAAAGACTATTCAAACCGACAAGCGGTGTACAAGCACTACACTGACAACAAGGTTTGAGGAGAAAGTCACAACACCGAGGTAAACTGACCATTGGCAAGGCACAGCTCACCCCGAGTGTCGGGAATCCTGGGCCTTAAATATAGGAAATGCTGAGGTGTAGTCAGCTGATTGGTGGGAGGCTGGTGAAGGGGAACCAATCAGGCGAGGAGGCGCGGTCCATGGAGATGTTCTGCAGGTGCGAGTCGGCAACTTCCTCTGCTGTTGGTCACCCTGTCTACAGCTCCACCCAGCGGACGGAGGTTGGAAGGTGTGGGTGAGGATATCCCAGGCATCCTCTCACTGGGTTTCTCAGTCAAACACAATATCACAATAAAACACACGAGGGGGCGAAAAGCCGAACGGCCCATGGCCGTAACAATGAGTGTGACGTTTTATGCCACTTCTCGGGGGTGTGCATCTAATTACCTGGCTCACCTCAGATTATTTCCATATAAACATTAGCTATAATGAGGTGAGCTAGGAGAAACGGTACCACTCCTTACATTCATATGGATTAGATAAGATTAGAGATTTGTTTTCGACTTGAATTATTTCATTTAACAGAAGACATTTCAAGCTCTTTATGTATATATTTCTCATGTCTTTGAGGCAAGAGGCTGAGATTCAGGCTGTTTTATTTACGTGTCTGTGAAGAGAGAAGACAGAGAGCGCACCCTGTTTGCTTTCTTTATTTTACAAAAGCACAGCATTTTGTTATTATGAGTGTATACAACTAAAACTAGACCCTAGAATATATTGCTCTTATCTGTTACAATAAAACTGACTGAGTAATAGTAAGTAGTTAAGTTCTTTTCGGCATTAGAAGACGCCACAAAATGCACTGGCATGTTCGTTGACCCCAGAGGGTTAATCCCTCTGTTCAGTCTTCCTGGTACCTTCCAGCAATTTTCACTCCACTAATGATCTTTGCACATAACTTTATTTTATTTTATTAATACATTCATTTCATACAGAGATTAGATTATTATATTTAATCACATTTACACTGTTATATGTCATGTAATCTACTATAATATATATGTATTATCTATCATAATACATATAATCTTACTGATTTAGCTTCTTTAAGTTTGATAAGTTAAACTTATCTACTGTAGAATTCTTCTGGGAACATTTACCGTCTGTTCTTACAGATGTATCATTCACCTCGTATATACCTGACACTGTTTTGGATTCTCCTCATTTTAATCTCACTGACCTTCTAAATAGGGTATCACCTAGCCATACAAGATTTAAACAACTGTACACCAATACACTTTCGTCTAGTGATCACCTTAACCACTTCAAATAATCCTGCTGACCATTAGAGAAAAAATGTTGTAAATACAACACACACTTTATCTACCTAGCTTAGCACTCCGTTGTAACAAAGAAACACTCATTACATATCACTCAGTCTGCCTTTTTCTCCAATTTAATTTCTAGACACAAATATCTATTTGACATCATTAATAGAGTCTATGAACCAGCCTATGACCATTCCTGCCCCCCCCCCCCCCCTGTGCTCCTTTTCATACCTTCTCACCAGTTTCCATATGAATTACTACCCACCTTGTTATACAATCTAAAACAACAGCATCCTCACCCCCATACCCACTCATCTTACATCATACTCATCTTCCTAAAGCTCTCTGGCACCTCTTAGATCCAACTATCTACTGACATCTTCAATCTTTCTGGTTCCATTCTTATTTCTCTGGTCGAACATCTCAAGTTCATTTTAATAATGAATTATCTTCATCCTCCATCTTGCACTACAGTGTGTGTCACCCAAGGCTCTGCACTTGGTCCGTTGCTCTTCCCATTATATACCTCCCCTGATATTAATATTAATAAACAATACAAATGTTAATTTCCATTGCTACATAGATGACCATATCTACATTCCCATCAAACAAAATGATCACTACCACATAATTAACTTTGAGTCCTACTGTTTGGCACTTCACCAAAGGATGGCACAGAATTTTTTGCTACTCGACAACATAAGATCTCCAGGTGGGGAGCATAAGTACACACATAACCAGAAAGCCATTCACTTAACAGCAACTCCACAATGTGTAGAGAGCTGAGCATGCGACCGTGGTTTCCTGGCTTGGTCATGTTCTGGCGGCAGCCACGACAGCATGTGAAACATGGAGTGTTGCACACCATCCTACAAAAAATTTACAAACAAAGGAACATGGGTAGGCTGCTGCTCAGATGATCTCTGCCCATATTCTTGGCAGGAGAGCTGCCGGAGAAGGCAAGAATTTAAAAAACAAAAACTTCTTATTTGCATAAAGACTTCATTAATATTTGTCCTGGCGTTTATCATGCACATTGTTAAATAATTATCATTTGGTGGTCATGAAAAACTATTCAGATAATGATGATGATATTAATGATGCATTCACTGAATAAATCATGACACAACACTGATCTCCGCTACATGAAAGTACGTAAGCCTGTTGTATTAGTAAAAGGTATTGGTATCAGTGATATTAGTCCTGTATTTACTTGAAATCAGCTCAACACTAAATTCTGCAGTATCACACACCTCTAGTGCAGATGCTACTGAATATGCAACATCTTAGTTTCTTAGCACCGCCCTTTAGAGACCTCCCCTCCATGCCAAAACAGTGACAGTGAAGTGAAACAAAAAAACCCTTTGGCCTTGAAAAACAGACATCAACTGATAATCAGAACATTGTCATGGAAAAAATAACTTTGATAACTGATTTAAACTTGCAGGTCACAGCGTGTGAGGGTAAAACATGTCTGAGATGATCTCCCCAGCGTTGTGTCCTTTCACTGTTGTTATTTATTTTATATATCAATGAATGTCAAAGTCATCGAGGTCATTGCTACATAATTAATTTCGCAAATGATAGAGTTTTCATGTACCTTCTCAGTAGTGAGAACTCTGAGCATAGTCCTGTAGTCTGTGCTTTTGTTGAATGATGAAAATCCTTTTTTTTTTTTTAAATTAATGTGGGGAAAACCAAAGTGATGTGAATTGATTTTAGTAAGAAAACCACTATTATTTCCCCAGTTTTATGCACAGTCAGCCTCCATTGGTGGAACAGTACAAGTATCTGGGCACAGTGTTTGATATTAAATTATTCTAGCCCATCAACGTATGTACTTTTATCAAAAGCTTTGTAGTTTTAAGGTTGATATCACTGTTTGATTTATTTAATCTGTTTTGTCTTTTTCTTTTATCTCCTGATTTGGGTTACTATCAGTTAAACAGAAAAACTGTCTGTAGGATATTGTGAAGGTGTGTGGTGAAATCGCTGGTAGACCTAACTGACTTGCATATTGTGCAAATTATGCTGTATGAGGTCTTTGCATGCAAGATGTTTTGTGGCATTTTCAGTTCCAGTTCCAAGCTATAAGGTGAAATAAAGATTACACAATGGCAAAAGCATTTGTAATCACTACCACAAACTATTAAAATGTTGAATGTTACAAGTAGGATTTTCAGTACATAATATTATTATTATATTAGGCATAATTAGACTTAAATTACATTCAATTTTAACTATATATATTTCATTTGTTGGCCAATGAGACTCAAACTGTCCAGTTTGAACTTTAATAATAATAATAATAATAAATTTTATTTCATGGCGCCTTTCAAACTCTCAAGGTCAGCTTACAGAGAGAAAAAGGAAGCATACAGCATGAAATACATAGAGTGCATTAAAACAACAATAACAACAATGCATAAACAGAGGGCCAGAATGTAAAGGCAAAAGTGCAGAGCATCCAGGAAGTGGGCGATATACAGCAAAAGCAAATTGAAACACAAAAACCCAGATGACAGAACAACAAATATGAAACAATATGAGACAATATGAAATAGGCAGAGGGTGGTAGAACATCACGGGCTGCTTTGGGAAGTTAAGAGAATTAGGTGGAGAACGCTATAACAGATACGTTTTGAGTGATGATTTAAAAGTTGATAAGTCCGGAGACGACCGGATGCGATGAGGGAGAATGTTCCAAAGGCGGGGCGCAGTGTGGCTGAAGGATCTAGCGCCCATGGTGGCCAGGCGCACTGTAGGGGTGCAGAGGAGAGTGGAACTGGAGGAGCGGAGAGTACGAGGCGGAGAATAGATATGAAGTAGATCAGTGATGTATGGTGGGGCAATAGAGTGGAGGGCTTTGTAGGTGAGGAGGAGGATTTTATAGTTTATACGGAAGGACACAGGGAGCCAGTGAAGTTGTTTAAGGACAGGGGTAATATGATGTGAGAATGGAGTTCTGGTGATGATTCGGGCAGCAGAGTTCTGGACAAGTTGTAGTTTATGAAGTGATTTGAGAGGTAGACCAGTGAGGAGTGAGTTACAGTAGTCCAAACGAGAGGTGACAAAGGCATTAACGAGTATGGCCGTGCTATCGATGGTGAGTGAAGAACGGATGCGGTTTATGTTACGGAGATGGGAGTAGGCCGACCGGGTAGTGGTATTGATATGCTGAGTGAAGGAGAGAGTACTGTCTAGGATGACACCCAGGCTTTTAACTTGGGGGGAGGGGAGGACAGTATTGTTGTCAATTAGAATGGAGAAGGTGCTGGTTTTAGAAAGGGTGGATTTGGTGCCCACGAGGAGAATTTCAGTTTTGTCAGGGTTGAGTTTCAAAAAGTTATGGGTGAACCAGGATTTGATATTATGTAAGCAGGTAAGGAGGGAGGGAGGGGGGAGGGCAGAAGATGCAGCAGCAGAGAGGTAGAGCTGGGTGTCGTCTGCATAACAGTGGAAATTGATGTTATGTTGCCTAAAGATATGTCCGAGAGGAAGGAGATAAATAATGAAGAGGAGGGGCCCCAGGGCTCACGCCACAACTGACAGTAGAGGGCTGAGAGTGGAAGTTCTGGAGATGGACGGACTGGGTGCGGTCAGAGAGGTAGGAGGTGAACCATGAGAGGACCGAGCCGGCTATGCCGATGGAAGCAAGGCGATGGAGGAGAATATTGTGTGAGATGGTGTCAAAAGCTGCAGTTAGGTCAAGGAGGATGAGGATGGAGACAAGGCCAGAGTCTGCGGCTACTAGGAGGTCGTTGGTGATTTTGACCAGGGCAGTTTCAGTGCTGTGAAGTTGGCGGAAACCAGATTGAAAGTGTTCGTATAGGCTATTGGCGGCAAGGTGGGTATGGACCTGGTGGTGGACAACTTTTTCAAGAATTTTAGAGAGGAACGGGAGATTGGAGATAGGGCGGAAGTTGTTAAGGTTCGCAGGATTGAGACCAGGTTTTTTTAGGATTGGTGTGATGATGGCTGTCTTGAGTGATGGGGGTACGATACCAGAACTGAGGGAAGTGTGAACAATGTGGGTAACATGAGGAAGGAGAGAGGGGAGACAGAGCTTGACGAGGTTGGTTGGTAGGAGGTCAAGTTTGCAGGTTGAGGGTTTGGATTTGAGGATCAGGGAAGAGATAACTGTGGTGGGTGGAATGATAAAACTCGAAAGCAGGGAGGAAACTGATAGACAGGGTAAGGTACAGTGGAGGCAGTTCGCAGTGTCACAGATGGGGGGAAATTGCTGGTGTATATTTTCGATTTTTGATGAGAAGAAATCCAGGAAGTTATTGCACAAGGTGGTGGAGAGTGAGGGGAAGAGAGGAGTATCGGGAGGGCCCAATAAATTTTTGACAGTGGAGAAGAGGGAACGCGTGGAGCCAGAGGCGGATACAATAAGAGAGGCATAGAAGTCAGATTTTGTTTGAGTAATGGTTTGCTTGTACTTCAGTATGTGGTTTAGGTATAAGTCCTTGTGGGTGGATGAACCTGTTTTTTTGAAGAGACGTTCAAGGCGACGGGCTTGGGTTTTGAGGAAGCGGAGTTCGGGGGTGTACCATGGAGCTGAGTGCGTAAAGGATACAGATCTAGTTTTGAGTGGGGCGAAGGTGTCGAGTAGATTTCGTAGCTCACGGTTGAAATTGGATAACATGTTGGAGAGGGACGGTGAATAATTAGTACATGAAAGTTTGTTGAGAGCAGCAGTGAAGGAGGGGAGGTCGATGTTCTTTAAGTTACGGAAGGTGATGGTGCGGGAGAGGTGGGATTTGAAGATAGGTAGTTTGGAGTTAAAGCAGACTAGTTTGTGGTCGGAGAAGGAGGTGTCGAGGGTAGAACATGACTGAGCTGTGACGCCAGAGCAGCAGACTAAGTCGAGGGTGTGGCCTAGAGAATGTGTTGGGGAGGTGATGTATTGTTGGAGCCCAAAGCTGTCCAGACAGGAAATGAAGTCTTTTGTTGTGGTGTTGTTGGGATTGTCGAAGTGGATGTTAAAATCACCAAGAAGAGGTTAGCTAAGAGGTCAGACAGTTCATCCAGGACACCAATGAGCAGGTCAGCCACAGCCAGAGAGAGAACAAGAGAGTTTGTAGCAGTGTGGAGCTGTTTGAAGTAAGTTATGGAGATTATTACCAGGAGATTTCCACATACAGTTACAACAGATAATGAGCCAAGTACAATGTGTAATAAAACACATATTGTTAAAGGGGGACTTATCAATATGTAAGAGACCTTATGTATTGCATAGCAGAGAGGTGTGTCATCAGCATTAGAGCTGCTGACATTAACTTCTGGTGACATGTTTCTGGTTTTCAGAAAATTTGTTTCCCAGTATTGAATAACAATGGTTATAATGTCAGAATATATTTTTTTTAAATTGCCTACACAAATGCAAGTGAAGAAAGATCATAACTTTAAAAGCTCAAGATAATAAACATCAGTGTTCATGCCCTTCATTAATGTCACACTGTGCACCTTGATGTTTATGAACACCTGTCTCATTTCCATAATGAATTCATTTTCTAACTGTCCAATCGTATGTAGGACTTTCTGTTCTGATGACGTCAGATGTCAGAGCATCATACCGTGTGCCGTTTTTACACAACTCCAACCTGACAGCGTAGAGGATCCAATTGTATTTGCCTCCTGCACACTTACAGCCACTGCTCCATAGTTGAGAAAGAAGCACTTGCTTGTGTATGGGCCACAGAAAAATGGAGAACATACTTATGGGGTATCTGCTACACTGTCATCACTTCCAGTAGCTGAGTCTGATAATTCTTGCTCTACTTGCCCTGATCTGTCAGCTTTATGCACGCAATTTGCAAATGGTTGGCCTGCCACCCCTAAATCACTGAATGACACATTTGCACTTTACTACAGGATTAGGAATGAGCTTTCAAGTAAAGGCAGTTACATCTTGCGTGGCTCTCGGCTTATTGCTCCACTCTTGTTATGTCACACACTGATTACACTTGCTCACAAGAGTCACCAAGGCATTGTCGGCTCCAAATAGCAACTAAGAGACCTCTATTGGTGGCCTAAAATGGGTACACGTACAAGCCACCATTGCTTCAGGTAACCCCTGCCAATCTAATGATAAAACTGCATGTACACAAACTGCTTCTTTCCACCTTGTTCCACTACCTGATGGTCCATGGAAAAAAACTGGGTCTTGACATAGTTGGATCTTTTGATACTGCTACATCTAACTGCTGCTTTGCAGTCATACTAACTGACTATTATTCAGACAAACTTGCTTTTTCATGTACTGCCACTACAGAGAATGTACAGTTTTTGTCATCGGTTTTCAGTCATCATGATGACCCTGAGACCATAATAACAGAAAATGGTACACAATTTACTTCTGCAGCTTTTGCCTCCTTCTTCCAAACAAGAGGTATATGGCATAACAAAACATCTGCAGGTCAGAAGGTTCTGTCTGCTGTGATGCTGGGCACTTGGGCTGCTGCGGCGCTGGAGGCTCCAGCGGTGAGAAGGCAGCTCTGGACTCTGGCGGTGAGAAGGCAGCTCTGGGCTCTAGCGGCGAGAAGACACTAGGCTCAGGTTGCAGGACCGGAGATGCGACTACCCTTCTCCCTTTGAGGAAGCCACCGTCAGTGGCAACGCTGCAAAACAGAAGACTAAGGAGACCCAGGCTGGGGTTGAGAGAGACTGAGAGGGGACCCAGGCTGGGGAAGGGAGAGAGTGATAGGGGACCCCGGCTGGGGAAGGGAGAGAGTGAAAGAGGACCCAGGCTGGGGAAGTGAGAGAGTGGGAGGGGACCCAGGCTGGGGAGGGAGAAGGGACAGCTCAGGCTGAGGAGGGAGAAGGGACAGCTCAGGCTGAGGGAGGAGAAGGAACTCAGGCTGAGTGAATGAAGAGGCTCAGCTTGAGGGAGATGAAGAGGCTCAGGCTGAGAGAAAATGAGCTCAAACTGGGTTCAGGCTGAGGGAGAGAAACCTCACACTGAGGGCAAGGAACTTCAGGCTGAGGGAGAGAGGCCTCAGACGGAGGGAAAGAAACCTCAGGCTGAGGGAGAAAGTATTCAGGCGGGGGGCAAGGAAACCCAGGCTGAGGGAGAGAGGCCAGACTGAGGGAGAAGGTCTCCATCATTCCACAACACAGGGAATTCTTGCACTTCTGTTTCCAGGGGACCAGCTACCAGTAGGGCCCAAATGAGACAGCTGTGTGAAGGCTAGCCGGCACGTGCATGAGGCAGCATGAGGGCTGCACTGTGTAGGAAATGTGAGTGAAACGGCCACGGCTGCCTTATGACTGGCAGGAGTTAGCTGGGCTATGGAGGAATATTTGCCCTTCAGGGGGCTGTAAACATGTTTATTTTCCTCAGAACCGTAAACATGACATATACATTCCTCAAAGCTTAGAACACCACGCACATTCCCCATGCACCATCAGAACTTTCACTGTTTGCGGGGGGGTTCGGGTGCCTTAGTAGACCAGGAGGAGAAAGGGGTTGGAGCTGGAGCGATCGCGGGTTGAGGGCGGTGACCAGGAGCAGGAGCTCAGGACCCGGTGGGACATCTCGTCCTCGGGTGATAATCATGGCGCCCACGCCCTGCCCAAGGGGTGCGAGGGGTGGCTGTCACATGCCGTCGAAACCTCTCCACCTTGTCTGTGGCAGATAGGAGCTCCTTAACTAGCTTCTGGAAATGTGGTGAGGGATGGGAGAGATGTGCAGCCAAAGATTCCAGTGCGCCATTGTCATTGGCCGCTCCCAAAGCAATGGGGGTGCAGAGAGCCAGGATAGCGCCCGCCATCTTTCTAACCTCCTCTGAGTGATCAGGCCTGAGGGCCTCGGGGTCCGCCGGGAGTGCACACTGATGGGACCTGTCCGCTAGCTTAGCAGCTAGCATGTCCTTCAGAGCCGGCTCATAGCGCGCACTTTGCTCCGAACAGAGAGGCCAGGCCCTGTTCCAGCACCGGGACCATGGGAAAACCCCCTACCATTAGGTCAGCCACCTGCGTGATGGAGAAGAAGGTCGACACCAGAACTTTTAACTTGGCTGACTCTGACGCTGCCGTGGAGAGGTAAGCAGAGATGGTAGGTGATCGAGGCCAAACAGGTACACAGCCGAAATGGACATAGTGAAGCAGTTGAACAAGCTCAGGAGGGACGGGGAGCTTACCCATGTTAGCCACCATCGTGATAATGACCGGGAGCTCTTATAATAGCTGAGCCATGGCCGGCAGAGGCGTAGAAGAGGCCGGCGTAGGCCTCTCAGCTAGCATGCTATCGGCAGACATTTGCAGAGGGTGGAGCGGGGAGACGTCTGGCGAGTGGCATAGCAAGGAGGCAGAGTTGTCTGACTCTGGGTCCAAGGCTAATTCCAGGATGGGTTCAAGCTTGTCATCCCAGCCAGGAGTTTCCTCAGCGGGGAGAAAGAAGGGGGACAGAGCAGAGGGAGGAGGCCTCTCCTCGGTTCTGCCGGCGTGTTCCGCTCCAATGCAGCCCACACAGCGGGGGTGCAGGTCGCAGTCTGCCTAAGTCATGTCATTTGAAGATCTTGTTCTCAGTGCGTAGGCTGAAGAAAAGAAAGGGAAGAGCTCACCCGAACCGCCGCCTTATATATTGGAGCTGCGGACATGTGGACACTCAGTTCGGGTCAGGGGGGTCACCCCGGGTAGGCATAAATGAATTTCTCATCAGTGCGCAGGCGTGAAGGGGGGTTATGACCAGTGGCGGCTCCTGACAAATCTCTTAGGGGGGGCAACGGTTCTCTTTAACCCTCTCTTTAACCCTTTGGTGGTGCGTCGCCCAATCGCCCTTAGGAACAAACCGCCCATGGTTATGACCCATAGCAATAGCCCAGAGGGCTGTGCACCAATGAGACAGAACAGGAACCAGGGGGAACACGAATCAGGGAAGAGGGAAAACCTGAGGCATTGAACACTGGAACAGGGAGAGACCAGGGAGATTGTAGCGGAGAAGCTGGAGTCTGGTGACTCAGAACACATGAAACAGAGGAGGACTCAGTAGAGTATGGCCTACCTGAGATTAACACAGGCGATACAGGAAATAGAAACCAAAAATTAAAGTCCAAAACAGAAAGCTAGGACATGCATCGTGACATGGGTATTGCATTGAATATTGCAGCCCTTCATCTGAGCAAATGTGTTTCATCTCCACGAATTTCCTCCTCTTCTCCCGTACTTCTCCTGTGAGGTCTGGAAAGAAATCCAATCAAGCACTTTTCCATATGAATGTCCCAAACTTTTTGGCTTTGAGATGGACTTCTCTATCGGTAAAATATAGAAATCTTACCAAGATGTTATGTGGCGTATTGTAGCAAACATTCTGGTGGTGTTTAGGTCCTGAGGGGATGCGGTGAGATCTTTCAATAATAAGGCTGTCCTCCACCTTGTCTTTAAACAAACATCCCAAAATGTCTTTCACAGTTGATTTTGACATTTACCCCTTCCTCTGGGCTTTCTGGCACTTCTTTCTGTTGTAAGTTAGTTCTCCTGCTGTAGTTTTGGCAATATTCAACCCGGGTCTGGAGCTGCGTTATCGCGTTAGCCATACTCTGCCTTAGGTTAGTCAGGCGTGTGTTATCATCTTTGACCCGTGAAACTCTCTTCTGCTTCATCCACTCTGCTGCCCAATTTAGCCACCTTTGTCTTTAAGGAGTCTAGCCCATCTTTGATGGCTAACACATATACTCACACTCTTTGTAGCTGCTGCTTTCTATCCCAGTTAATAATATGCATTTTACGAAGAATAGTAGTAATGTCACTGGCTTGTCAGCTTGCCCTATCCTCACCGTTGTTCACAGAGTGTAAGGTTGCTAGCTTCTTTACTGCTAGCTCCATTAACCTTAGCAACAGGTGGTGTAGCCAAGTATTGTTCAGCCTTTGAGCCTTGGGTGTTTCTTGTTGTCTGCATACTTTTGGGTTTAGTCATTGATTTTTCTTTATGTAATTGATTTAGTTTGTATTTTAGAGTCATCTGTGAGGGAAGAAAAGCAAACAAAGCTGAGATATCGTTACCTATTCAGCACGCAGCAAGTTACTCATTGAAGTTACTCGTTTAAGTCCTATCTCAAAGAAAGGAAGTAGTTTGTTGAAACTGGTAACTGTATGTCAGACCAAATGGCCTTGACATGGTGTCCCCCAGGAGTCCATCTTGTTAATTCTCTTGTTGAATCTTTACGTTTCCTTTAGGCCAGTTAATACACAGCAATAATGTGCCCTACCATAACTCAATAACTATGTAGATGACACTCAGATTTGCATTTCACTCACAAAAGGTAAATATGGACGAGATGATTCACTGTGTCTCTGCACTGAACAGATCACTGTGTGGATGGAAAATAACTTTTTCCAAATAAACAGAGGCAAGGTTGAAGTTAATCATCTTTGGGCCCCAGAAACCAAGAGAAAGTGTCAGCAGTCACCTTGAGTCTTTTTCTAATCTAAAAATCAGGTTAGAAATCTAGGACTTCAATTTTAAGAGCCACATTAAATTAACTACATCATCAGCATTTGACCACCTGAAAAACATTGCCAGAATCAAAGGGATCATGTATAAACCAGACTTGGAGAGACTCATCCATGCATTCATCTGCAGCAGGTTAGATTATTGTGAAGGCTTGGTCACGGGGCTCTTGAAATGAGCTGTAAAGCAGCTGCAGTACATTCAGAACACTGCTGCTCGGGTCCTGACTAGAACCAGGAACCACATTACTCCTGTTCTCAGATTTCTGCACTGTCTTCCTGTCACTCAGAGAATAGACATTAATACAGCACTGCTTGTGCATAAGTCTCTTCATGGCACAGCTCCACAGTATATCTCTGACATGTTGGTGCCATATGAACCATATTGAACTCTGAGAACATCAGGGACAGGCCGCCTTCTTGTGCCCAATCAGGACTAAACACGGAGAAGCAGCGTTCCAGTTTTATGCAGATAAAATCTGAAATAGTCTTCCTGATGATGTTAGACAAACCTCATCTACACTCATTCTCCTTTAATTTTATTTTAAGTTAATTTCCTATACTATTTGCTTTTTTTATTTTAATTTTTGCCTATCTACTTTTAACTTATTTTTGTAAAGCACTTGTGATGTGGTGATGTCACCAAAAGTGACAGTATTCAGCAGGCTTTTAAAGAAAAGCAAGAAATTTGCTAGATCATTGACATTTATGTCAGTGAGTTTAATTTATTTTGTATTTTTACATGACTGTCTTCTATGAGAGCCTAATGATAGCCTTAAGACACTGTTGAAGTATAGCATGGAAACGTGGAACTGCTTACAAAAAAAAAAAAAAAGACCATGACGCAACATGTTGGGTCACATCTTAGTAAATTTGCATGAAAATTCATCCAGTAGATGTTTTAAAGGCAACACTGTCAGCAATCTGATGACACTAGGAATATTAATATCATATAGAATATTTTACTCAATGCATCAGATAGTGTCAGTAACATCTGGAACAAGCACATGTGGTATATACATGCATTTATATGTAGCATAGTTAAGCTGTTTACATGAATGCATAAACTGACATTCACTATAATGGACCTCTGTTTGTGTTCCACCTTGATATGCAGTTTTTAAGTTTAATAAAAGATAGAAAGACATGCTGCTCAGGCATAGATTTCACTATTTCTATTAACTCTAATGACTTTATTATTTTATCTGTATCCCATTTTATTTTAGTGCCAGACTTTAGCTGAATTAATGTGTCTATTTCAGTTCTCCATGTCAGAGGAGTTTTGTGTTAGCAAAGTCACCTCGAAATATTTTTCCAGAAATGATGATTCTGAAAGCTGCTCGGAACCAGCTGTAAAAGAAAGCATAGATAAATGGATTGAGTGTTGAGTTTGACAGGGCGAGCCAGCTGAGTGTTTCTAACACTGAAACTGGCACCGACACATGACTCAAAAACTGAAATGCAAAACAGAGGAAGAAAGGAGTCCAACACATCAGGAAAACTCCCATAACAGTTGCAAGAGTTTTGGTGGCCTTTCTCTCCATCTTACTGACAGTTGCTCTGGACTTTAAGCTCTGACAGGTTGTGTTCTGGATGCTGCGTGCCTGTTTCTGTGCAACAAGGAAAATCTTCAGGTAGATACACAACATTATGATCATTGGGAGGTAAAATGAACAAATAGGTCCCAAAATATTAGCAAGTAGAACATCAATAAAACAGTTTTCTTCACATTTTTCATAGTTTAATCCTGCAACTAGAAAACCAACAGCAACTAGAACAGAAACAGTCCACGTTCCAAAGATCATGACCACAACAACATGCACATTTATCTTAATTCTATATGTCAGAGGCTGACACACTGCATAATATCTGTCAATGGAAATACAACATAAATTTAAAATGGAAGCTGTGCTCAATGATTCAGTAAAGCTGGTTCGTATTTTACAAAATAAACTGTCATGAGACAGACATGAGCTTACATTGAACACCATGCTGAGAGGAAAGACCAGCACACCAACGAGCAGGTCAGTCACAGCCAGAGAGAGAACAAGAGAGTTTGTAGCAGTGTGGAGCTGTTTGAAGTAAGTTATGGAGATTATTACCAGGAGATTTCCACATACAGTTACAACAGATAATGAACCAAGTACAATGTGTAATAAAACACATATTGTTGAAGGGGGACTTATCAATATATAAGAGACCTTATGTATTGCATAGCAGAGAGGTGTGTCGTCAGCATTGGAGTGGTTGACATTAACTTCTGGTGACATGTTTCTGGTTTCCTGAAAATTAGTGTTTGAGTAAAGAATAACAATGGTTATAATGTCAGAATACTGCGACACATTAGTACAACTGCACAAATGGAAAATTACAATTATCAGAGTTCTCTAGAGGAAAACAAGCATTTTCAGTTTGTCATACCTTTTAAATGTTCAAGGTAGTCCATGCACCTGTGGTGTGGTCTTCATTACTTTGTCATTTACACTGTGTATCATGATTTTTATCAACCCTGTCTCATTACCATACCTACTGTAATTTCTAACGGTCCAATCAGATGAAGGACTTATATTTGATGATGTCAGACACCAGAGCATCATACTATAGATGAAGCTACTTAAAAATCTTTTTGAATCCATTTTATGAGAACTGCTAAGTACTGGCTTATCTTTTCGGTAGAATTACATTTTTCTAGGAAAAAGACTTTTGGTAACTTCTATTCTCATATTGACCAGTATCACAAATCACAAACTTACCTCACAGGACTTTGTAATCTATACAGCATACAACACTGTCTGTCATTAGACTGTGTAATGAGATAAAGAAAAGGAAAGGAAATGGAAAAAGTCCCCAAGCAAAATACCTTAATGGGGGAAAGTGTAATAAACCTTAAAAGAGTAACAGGAGGAACCATTGTTTAGGATGGACAGATATGCTTTTGGTACTGTGTTTACAGAATAGATCAACATAACCAACTGACAGAATGGACAATCAAAATGACAAAATTGTTTATTGTAAATACATATGATGAACATGATCTGGGAGGATGAGGAATCTCCAGGTACTTCCAACTGACCCAAGCAACATGATCACCTTTCCAGACAACAATCTGTAATAATAACAGACTGCACACATACACAACAAGTTCAAATCATTCACACATACAGTTATGCCCCCCAAAAATTCATATCTATGGCATGAGATGGTGATGATATTATTTGATATATTTATTAACAGATGCACAAAAAGGTATGTTCAAAATTATTCATCCCATCCATCCATCCATCCATCCATCCATCCATCCATCCATCCATCCATCCATCTTCTTCCGCTTTGCCCCTGGCTGTGCTTAGAAACTCTGTCCATAAAAATAATAAACAGAACTGGTGAGAAAGGGCAGCCCTGCCAGAGTCCAACATGCACTGGGAACAGGTCTGACTTACTACCGGTGACCACCTGCAATGCGAACCAAGCTTCTGCGCCATTTGTACAGACACTTAGCAAAGGGCCCCAGACCCAATACTCCTGGAGCACCTCCCACAGGATGTCATGAGGGACGCGGTCAAATGCCGTCTCCAAGTCCACAAAACATGTTAACAAGTTAGGTAAACTCCCATGAACCCTTGAGCACCCTGAAAAGGGTATAGAGCTGATCCCGTGTTCCACGACTGGGAGGAAAACCACATTGTTCCTCTTGAATCCGAGGTTCTACCATCAGCCGGATTTTCCTCTCCAGCACCCTGGCATAGACCCTGCCAGGGAGGCCGAGGAGTGTGATCCCTCTATAGTTGAAACACACCCTCTGGTCCCCCTTCTTAAAAACAGGGACCACCACCCCAGTCTACCAATCCGAGGGTACTGTCCCCAATCGCTATGCGATATTGTAAAGGCATGTCAGCCATGACAGCCCAACAACATCCAAAGACTTCACATACTCTGGGTGGATCTCATCCATACCTGGTGCCTTGCCACCGAGGAGCTGCTGAACTACTTCTGTGACTTCCGCTTGGGTGATGGGCGGATCAGCCTCCAACTCCTCAGCCTCTGCTTCCTCTATGGAAGGCGCGTCGGCAGGGTTTAGAAGATCCTCGAAGTATTCCTTCCACCATCCAACAATATCCCCAGTCGAGGTCAGCAGCTCCCCACCTCGACTGTAAACAGTGTTGGCAGAGCACTGCTTCCCCCTCCTGAGTTGCCAGACAGTTTGCTAGAATTTCCTCGAGGCCGACCAATAGTCCTCCTCCACGGCCTCACCAAACTTCACCCATACCCGAGTTTTTTCCTCCGCCACCACTCGGCCCACTACATGCTTGGCTGCTGACTTTTTCTTCTTTTTTGTTTGCTTCTTGCCTTCTCTGTAGTGCACAAATGCCATGCAGTGTTGACATACAACAAGCAGCCATTACTGGATATGGCATATTCAGACAACCATTTTGAATTTACCGGTTTAATACCCCCAGGGCTACAACTCATTGTTCACTCTTGCAGCCACCGCTGCCCAGGAAGGCCCCAAAGCACAAGCTCAAGTGAGGTGCAAGGCAAGATGGGAGGGCTCGATGCTAGGCTTAAAGACCATACTAGTTGGTCACCACTACTGAGCCTCTAGCTAGCTAACATGCAGTCATTGGATAACAAAATGGATGAGCTGAGAGCTAGGATTACAACACAATGGGAAGTGAGAGAATGCTGCACTCTGATTTTCACCGACAGCTGGGCTCTCAGAGAAAGTTCTGGAGTCCGCTGTTCAGCTACAGACCCACTCCACACACCGGGAGACCTCAACACCTTCTACACCCGCTTCAGCTAGAGGTACACAGAGCCCTGAGGAGGCTCAACCTCCCGCAAGGCAGCAGGTCTAGACAACATCCCTGACTGAGCCCTCAGAGCTTGTGCTACAGAGCTGGCTCATGTACTCACTTTCATCTTCAACCTCTCCCCCAGTCAGAGCATTGTCCCCACCTGCTTCAAGACCACAACCACTGTCCTACTTCCCCAAAAGAGCCCAGAGTTTATGGTTTTAAACAAAACACGAGGATCATGACAGTTAGTGGTAATAATATAAAGATGCTTGGTTTTAGCAGCTTTCACAGTTTTCTAATAAAAACGTCAGCTGTCTCTCAAGATCTGTAAAAACACCAGTAACTTGTCCTTCTTCCACTTTCACTCAGCTCTCCTGCACTCACACCTGACAGCGTGCATGATGGTTTGAGTCACAACGCAGAGACTCATTTTGGTTAATTGCTAACATGACAGTGTTGTGCAGGAATGCAAAATTTAACCATATTACAAGGGAGAGGCACATCAAATACAACAGGCATAGGGTCTGAGAACACAGCATCACAAACTTCTAGGTCAAAAACATTAAAACTGTGTGTTAAAACAAGATCAAGAGTGTGCCCATATTCTTGTGTAGGACCAGACACAGACTGCACAAGATTAAAAGAGTCAATAAGATTTAAAAAGTCTTTGGCCAAAGGCTTAGCAGGACAACACACGTGTTTATTAAAATCTCAGACTATTAGAACTTCATCATATTTAGGCATTATTCCTGCCAAGAAAGCATCAAAGTCACCAATAACATTTTTATTGTACTTGGGTGTTCTATATACAACAGAGCACAGCACTGAAAGAACAAAATCCAGCTCAAATAAACTCATCTCGAAGCTGGACTAAGATGCTAGTAACGCATACTATGGAAGTGTAGCTTATAAGCAAGTAAGACACCTTATGCATTTCATAACAGGGGTAAATGTAATCAAGACTAGAAGTCATGTTGCAAGTGGCATCTGGTTCCATGTTATTAAGATCCTTTAGTTATTTTTTCCATCAAAAGTAATTCATGCAGAGAGTTTTGCTGTTATAAAATATTTTAGTTAACATGAATGTGCAATGTAGAAAACACTTATACATAGTTGACCCATTGTTGCTGATGTGTTTCCTGGTCATTGGGTTATTGTTGAGATCATTTTAACTTTGTGAGTATATCAAGCCCCACTCTCATTATCATTAGGTGATGTAATCTTAAATTGACCAATCAAATGGAATTGATTCCCACAGTGCTATCTTCATCTGTGGCCATTTCTCTAGCATCTCTTTTGTGATTGGTAACATAAGAGAAATACAAGGAAAAGAAGCCATAATTGTGCTCAACTTTCAAAACTTAAATTGAAGTTTAGTTGTTTAAACTTATAGTGACTTTTAATTGTTAAGCTTAACATTGTTAGGTATAGTAAACTATCACAACAAGTCACTTTATATAATATCTAATCTTGCATATATGACATTTCACTAAACTGTGAGAGACATTAAAATTAACCTATTTCTGAATGACAGCCATCGCTTTAACAGAAGAATGAAGCCAGCAATGTTTCACATTTCATGGTCTATTTTTGTGCCACAAACCATAAATCAATGTAGTTTTGAGTAAAGTCACCTTGGAAACAAATTTGCTTTACAAAATATTAAGAGAAAGGATTTCCCAATGTTTAAGTCTAACAGTGCTTTTGGACATGTTCCTTTATATATGAATTTAACCATATAACACATTTCTATAAACAGTGGTATTTTTGTCCCAAATTTATTGTGATATTGTTGACATTTCTGTGCCAAAACAGTAAATCAATGTAGTTTTGAATTAGCAAAATCACCTTGGAATATTTTTCCAGAAATGATGATTCTGAAAGCTGATCTGAACCAGCTGTAAAAGAAAGCATAGATAAATGGATTCAGCATTGAATTTGACAGTGCAAGCCAGTTGAGTGTTTCAATCACAGGAACTGGTACAGAATTATTAGTGAAAGGCAGAAAGGTGATGCAAAGAAAGAAAGGAGTCCAGCATAAAAGGAAAACCCCTAAAACTGTAGCCAGAGTTTTTGTCGCTTTTCTCTCCATCTTACTGACAGTTGCTCTGGACTTTAAGCTCTGACAGGTTGTGTTCTGGATGCTGCGTGCCTGTTTCTGTGCAACAAGGAAAATCTTCAGGTAGATACACAACATTATGATCACTGGCACATAAAAAGATAAAATAGGTCCAATAGTGTTTGCCATGAGAACATCTATTAAACACCTTTCCTCACACTTGTCATTGCTTAATCCAGCAATCATCACACCAATTCCTATTAGAGCAGAACCGCTCCAGCTAAGCAGGATCATGATCATAACAACATGATGATTTATTTTACTTCTATATGTCAGAGGCTGACACACTGCATAATATCTGTCAATGGAAATACAACATAGGTTCAGAATAGAACATGTGCTCAGTGTTATATCAAAGCTGCCTCGCACTTTGCAGAATATATTTTCATGATACAGACATGAACTGAGAGAGAACACCATGCTGAAAGGAAAAACTAAAACACCAACCAGTAGGTCAGCCACAGCCAGAGAGAGAATAAGAGAGTTTGTAGGAGTGTGGAGCTGTTTGAAGTAAAAGATAGAGATTATTACCAGGAGATTTCCAGATGTTGTAACAACAGACAATAATAAAAGGAATGTATATAATATTATACATATAACTGAAGGGGTTCTTGTCAGTACATAACTGAAGTCATCTATTTGATAGCAGGGATGAATGTCAGTCAGAACATCAGTCCTGTTGGCAGTAACTTCTAGTTCCATGAGCTAAGGTTTCTACAATTTAGTACATTTCATATTATTATCAATAAATAGAAGATACATTTAAAGTAATATTTCAGTAATAAAGTCCTTATACTTTGAACATCAGCTACCTTAGATGAAGGTAAGGCGAAGTCCGTTTGTTAAAGCTCTTCATGAAGTAGTCATACTATGTTTGAGAAACCCTAGATCATCAGTGCATCTGGGCTTATGGTGAATTTTGGTCACATGTGCAAAGATTCAGTATTTATACCTCTGTGTTGCATCACCTATCATTGTTGTCCAATCAGAAATTTGCAAGTTGACTATGTTTGCACAAAGATGATCCTACAACAATGACAAAGCAAAGATGATGGTGATGTAATGTGTGTAATGATTTTATTGACCTTTGATTATTACCATGGGGGAAATCAGGTTTGGACTCTTCTTTTTGAATGCTAACAATAAAGACCAGGCCATAGGGAATTGCAGTAGTGTGATTAGTGAAAGTGGGCAGTTAGTCTGGTTTCAGTACTCATGACCGGCATGATGCTGATGTTGTAAAAGATGAAGTGCACAAACATGCTACAGTTTTAACATAATCTCAGAATGATGGGTGTGATTTCCATCATTACTGAAATACATAGACCACAAATTCCTGTCACCGTGTTTTGGACATTTTGCGATCTATAATACAACAGTATCTTCTTGGGAAAAGGCACAGGTAAATCCTGCATAACTTCAGCATTATTTGCAAGCAGGTATTCTGTAGGTTAACCAGGATTGCTATGGTCATTAAGAACAAAGTTTTAAAATCTTTAAAATCCATTCATTATACCCACTTATTCCTCTTTAGGGTCACAGAAAGGCCCCTGCTGGGTTTCAAACCAGGAGCATGTTTGCTGTGAGGCAACAGTGCCAACCACAAATCCATCGTGCGGCCCAGAAACATTGATATTAAAATGTCTTACAGAACTGAACAGATTGGCAAACAAGGCAACCCCTGCCTGTAGGGTCCTCAAATTTGCTTTTACAAAATATTAAGAGAAAGGATTTCCCAAGCACTGTTGCCTCACAGCAAGAAGGTCGTGGGTTCGCATCCCGGCCTTTCTGTGTGGAGTTTGCATGTTCTCCCTGTGCTTGCGTGGGTTTACTCCGGGTACTCCGGTTTCCTCCCACAGTCCAAAAAACATGCATGTTAGGTTGATTGGTGACTCTAAAATTGCCCGTAGGAGTGAGTGTGAGTGTGTGAGGTTGTCTGTCTTTGTGCGTCTATATGTGGCCCTGTGATGGACTGGTGACCTGTCCAGGGTGTACCCCTGCCTTCCACCCGAGAGAGAGCTGGGATAGGCTCCAGCAGATCCCCGTGACCCTGAACCAGGAAAAGCGGGTATAGAAGATGGATGGATGGATGGATGGATTTCCCAATGTTTAAGTCTAACAGTGCTTTTAGACATGTTCCTTTATATATGAATTTAACCATATAACACATTTCTATAAAGACTGAATATGTGGCAATTTTTGTCACAAATTTATTGTGATATTGTTGACATTTCAATAGTCTGTTTCTGTGCCAAAACAGTAAATCAATGTAGTTTTGAATTAGCAAAATCACCTTGGAATATTTTTCCAGAAATGATGATTCTGAAAGCTGATCTGAACCAGCTGTAAAAGAAAGCATAGATAAATGGATTCAGCATTGAATTTGACAGTGTAAGCCAGTTGAGTGTTTCAATCACAGGAACTGGTACAGAATTATTAGTGAAAGGCAGAAAAGTGATGCAAAGAAAGAAAGGAGTCCAGCATAAAAGGAAAACCCCTAAAACTGTAGCCAGAGTTTTGGTCGCTTTTCTCTCCATCTTACTGACAGTTGCTCTGGACTTTAAGCTCTGACAGGTTGTGTTCTGGATGCTGCGTGCCTGTTTCTGTGCAACAAGGAAAATCTTCAGGTAGATACACAACATTATGATCACTGGCACATAAAAAGATAAAATAGGTCCAATAGTGTTTGCCATGAGAACATCTATTAAACACCTTTCCTCACACTTGTCATTGCTTAATCCAGCAATCATCACACCAATTCCTATTAGAGCAGAACCGCTCCAGCTAAGCAGGATCATGATCATAACAACATGATGATTTATTTTACTTCTATATGTCAGAGGCTGACACACTGCATAATATCTGTCAATGGAAATACAACATAGGTTCAGAATAGAACATGTGCTCAGTGTTACATCAAAGCTGCCTCGCACTTTGCAGAATATATTTTCATGATACAGACATGAACTGAGAGAGAACACCATGCTGAAAGGAAAAACTAAAACACCAACCAGCAGGTCAGCCACAGCCAGAGAGAGAATAAGAGAGTTTGTAGGAGTGTGGAGCTGTTTGAAGTAAAAGATAGAGATTATTACCAGGAGATTTCCAGATGTTGTAACAACAGACAATAATAAAAGGAATGTATATAATATTATACATATAACTGAAGGGGTTCTTGTCAGTACATAACTGAAGTCATCTATTTGATAGCAGGGATGAATGTCAGTCAGAACATCAGTCCTGTTGGCAGTAACTTCTTGTTCCATGAGCTAAGGTTTCTACAATTTAGTACATTTCATATTATTATCAATAAATAGAAGATACATTTAAAGTAATATTTCAGTAATAAAGTCCTTATACTTTGAACATCAGCTACCTTAGATGAAGGTAAGGCGAAGTCCGTTTGTTAAAGCTCTTCATGAAGTAGTCATACTATGTTTGAGAAACCCTAGATCATCAGTGCATCTGGGCTTATGGTGAATTTTGGTCACATGTGCAAAGATTCAGTATTTATACCTCTGTGTTGCATCACCTATCATTGTTGTCCAATCAGAAATTTGCAAGTTGACTATGTTTGCACAAAGATGATCCTACAACAATGACAAAGCAAAGATGATGGTGATGTAATGTGTGTAATGATTTTATTGACCTTTGATTATTACCATGGGGGAAATCAGGTTTGGACTCTTCTTTTTGAATGCTAACAATAAAGACCAGGCAATAGGGAATTGCAGTAGTGTGATTAGTGAAAGTGGGCAGTTAGTCTGGTTTCAGTACTCATGACCGGCATGATGCTGATGTTGTAAAAGATGAAGTGCACAAACATGCTACAGTTTTAACATAATCTCAGAATGATGGGTGTGATTTCCATCATTACTGAAATACATAGACCACAAATTCCTGTCACCGTGTTTTGGACATTTTGCGATCTATAATACAACAGTATCTTCTTGGGAATAGGCACAGGTAAATCCTGCATAACTTCAGCATTATTTGCAAGCAGGTATTCTGTAGGTTAACCAGGATTGCTATGGTCATTAAGAACAAAGTTTTAAAATCTTTAAAATCCATTCATTATACCCACTTATTCCTCTTTAGGGTCACAGAAAGGCCCCTGCTGGGTTTCAAACCAGGAGCATGTTTGCTGTGAGGTAACAGTGCCAACCTCAAATCCATCGTGCGGCCCAGAAACATTGATATTAAAATGTCTTACAGAACTGAACAGATTGGCAAACAAGGCAACCCCTGCCTGTAGGGTCCTCAAATTTGCTTTTACAAAATATTAAGAGAAAGGATTTCCCAAGCACTGTTGCCTCACAGCAAGAAGGTCGTGGGTTCGCATCCCGGCCTTTCTGTGTGGAGTTTGCATGTTCTCCCTGTGCTTGCGTGGGTTTACTCCGGGTACTCCGGTTTCCTCCCACAGTCCAAAAAACATGCATGTTAGGTTGATTGGTGACTCTAAAATTGCCCGTAGGAGTGAGTGTGAGTGTGTGAGGTTGTCTGTCTTTGTGCGTCTATATGTGGCCCTGTGATGGACTGGTGACCTGTCCAGGGTGTACCCCTGCCTTCCACCCGAGAGAGAGCTGGGATAGGCTCCAGCAGATCCCCGTGACCCTGAACCAGGAAAAGCGGGTATAGAAGATGGATGGATGGATGGATGGATTTCCCAATGTTTAAGTCTAACAGTGCTTTTAGACATGTTCCTTTATATATGAATTTAACCATATAACACATTTCTATAAAGACTGAATATGTGGCAATTTTTGTCACAAATTTATTGTGATATTGTTGACATTTCAATAGTCTGTTTCTGTGCCAAAACAGTAAATCAATGTAGTTTTGAATTAGCAAAATCACCTTGGAATATTTTTCCAGAAATGATGATTCTGAAAGCTGATCTGAACCAGCTGTAAAAGAAAGCATAGATAAATGGATTCAGCATTGAATTTGACAGTGTAAGCCAGTTGAGTGTTTCAATCACAGGAACTGGTACAGAATTATTAGTGAAAGGCAGAAAAGTGATGCAAAGAAAGAAAGGAGTCCAGCATAAAAGAAAAACCCCTAAAACTGTAGCCAGAGTTTTTGTCGCTTTTCTCTCCATCTTACTGACAGTTGCTCTGGACTTTAAGCTCTGACAGGTTGTGTTCTGGATGCTGCGTGCCTGTTTCTGTGCAACAAGGAAAATCTTCAGGTAGATACACAACATTATGATCACTGGCACATAAAAAGATAAAATAGGTCCAATAGTGTTTGCCATGAGAACATCTATTAAACACCTTTCCTCACACTTGTCATTGCTTAATCCAGCAATCATCACACCAATTCCTATTAGAGCAGAACCGCTCCAGCTAAGCAGGATCATGATCATAACAACATGATGATTTATTTTACTTCTATATGTTAGAGGCTGACACACTGCATAATATCTGTCAATGGAAATACAACATAGGTTCAGAATAGAACATGTGCTCAGTGTTACATCAAAGCTGCCTCGCACTTTGCAGAATATATTTTCATGATACAGACATGAACTGAGAGAGAACACCATGCTGAAAGGAAAAACTAAAACACCAACCAGCAGGTCAGCCACAGCCAGAGAGAGAATAAGAGAGTTTGTAGGAGTGTGGAGCTGTTTGAAGTAAAAGATAGAGATTATTACCAGGAGATTTCCAGATGTTGTAACAACAGACAATAATAAAAGGAATGTATATAATATTATACATATAACTGAAGGGGTTCTTGTCAGTACATAACTGAAGTCATCTATTTGATAGCAGGGATGAATGTCAGTCAGAACATCAGTCCTGTTGGCAGTAACTTCTTGTTCCATGAGCTAAGGTTTCTACAATTTAGTACATTTCATATTATTATCAATAAATAGAAGATACATTTAAAGTAATATTTCAGTAATAAAGTCCTTATACTTTGAACATCAGCTACCTTAGATGAAGGTAAGGCGAAGTCCGTTTGTTAAAGCTCTTCATGAAGTAGTCATACTATGTTTGAGAAACCCTAGATCATCAGTGCATCTGGGCTTATGGTGAATTTTGGTCACATGTGCAAAGATTCAGTATTTATACCTCTGTGTTGCATCACCTATCATTGTTGTCCAATCAGAAATTTGCAAGTTGACTATGTTTGCACAAAGATGATCCTACAACAATGACAAAGCAAAGATGATGGTGATGTAATGTGTGTAATGATTTTATTGACCTTTGATTATTACCATGGGGGAAATCAGGTTTGGACTCTTCTTTTTGAATGCTAACAATAAAGACCAGGCAATAGGGAATTGCAGTAGTGTGATTAGTGAAAGTGGGCAGTTAGTCTGGTTTCAGTACTCATGACCGGCATGATGCTGATGTTGTAAAAGATGAAGTGCACAAACATGCTACAGTTTTAACATAATCTCAGAATGATGGGTGTGATTTCCATCATTACTGAAATACATAGACCACAAATTCCTGTCACCGTGTTTTGGACATTTTGCGATCTATAATACAACAGTATCTTCTTGGGAATAGGCACAGGTAAATCCTGCATAACTTCAGCATTATTTGCAAGCAGGTATTCTGTAGGTTAACCAGGATTGCTATGGTCATTAAGAACAAAGTTTTAAAATCTTTAAAATCCATTCATTATACCCACTTATTCCTCTTTAGGGTCACAGAAAGGCCCCTGCTGGGTTTCAAACCAGGAGCATGTTTGCTGTGAGGTAACAGTGCCAACCTCAAATCCATCGTGCGGCCCAGAAACATTGATATTAAAATGTCTTACAGAACTGAACAGATTGGCAAACAAGGCAACCCCTGCCTGTAGGGTCCTCAAATTTGCTTTTACAAAATATTAAGAGAAAGGATTTCCCAAGCACTGTTGCCTCACAGCAAGAAGGTCGTGGGTTCGCATCCCGGCCTTTCTGTGTGGAGTTTGCATGTTCTCCCTGTGCTTGCGTGGGTTTACTCCGGGTACTCCGGTTTCCTCCCACAGTCCAAAAAACATGCATGTTAGGTTGATTGGTGACTCTAAAATTGCCCGTAGGAGTGAGTGTGAGTGTGTGAGGTTGTCTGTCTTTGTGCGTCTATATGTGGCCCTGTGATGGACTGGTGACCTGTCCAGGGTGTACCCCTGCCTTCCACCCGAGAGAGAGCTGGGATAGGCTCCAGCAGATCCCCGTGACCCTGAACCAGGAAAAGCGGGTATAGAAGATGGATGGATGGATGGATAGATTTCCCAATGTTTAAGTCTAACAGTGCTTTTAGACATGTTCCTTTATATATGAATTTAACCATATAACACATTTCTATAAAGACTGAATATGTGGCAATTTTTGTCACAAATTTATTGTGATATTGTTGACATTTCAATAGTCTGTTTCTGTGCCAAAACAGTAAATCAATGTAGTTTTGAATTAGCAAAATCACCTTGGAATATTTTTCCAGAAATGATGATTCTGAAAGCTGATCTGAACCAGCTGTAAAAGAAAGCATAGATAAATGGATTCAGCATTGAATTTGACAGTGTAAGCCAGTTGAGTGTTTCAATCACAGGAACTGGTACAGAATTATTAGTGAAAGGCAGAAAGGTCATGCAAAGAAAGAAAGGAGTCCAGCATAAAAGGAAAACCCCTAAAACTGTAGCCAGAGTTTTGGTCGCTTTTCTCTCCATCTTACTGACAGTTGCTCTGGACTTTAAGCTCTGACAGGTTGTGTTCTGGATGCTGCGTGCCTGTTTCTGTGCAACAAGGAAAATCTTCAGGTAGATACACAACATTATGATCACTGGCACATAAAAAGATAAAATAGGTCCAATAGTGTTTGCCATGAGAACATCTATTAAACACCTTTCCTCACACTTGTCATTGCTTAATCCAGCAATCATCACACCAATTCCTATTAGAGCAGAACCGCTCCAGCTAAGCAGGATCATGATCATAACAACATGATGATTTATTTTACTTCTATATGTCAGAGGCTGACACACTGCATAATATCTGTCAATGGAAATACAACATAGGTTCAGAATAGAACATGTGCTCAGTGTTATATCAAAGCTGCCTCGCACTTTGCAGAATATATTTTCATGATACAGACATGAACTGAGAGAGAACACCATGCTGAAAGGAAAAACTAAAACACCAACCAGCAGGTCAGCCACAGCCAGAGAGAGAATAAGAGAGTTTGTAGGAGTGTGGAGCTGTTTGAAGTAAAAGATAGAGATTATTACCAGGAGATTTCCAGATGTTGTAACAACAGACAATAATAAAAGGAATGTATATAATATTATACATATAACTGAAGGGGTTCTTGTCAGTACATAACTGAAGTCATCTATTTGATAGCAGGGATGAATGTCAGTCAGAACATCAGTCCTGTTGGCAGTAACTTCTTGTTCCATGAGCTAAGGTTTCTACAGTTTAGTACATTTCATATTATTATCAATAAATAGAAGATACATTTAAAGTAATATTTCAGTAATAAAGTCCTTATACTTTGAACATCAGCTACCTTAGATGAAGGTAAGGCGAAGTCCGTTTGTTAAAGCTCTTCATGAAGTAGTCATACTATGTTTGAGAAACCCTAGATCATCAGTGCATCTGGGCTTATGGTGAATTTTGGTCACATGTGCAAAGATTCAGTATTTATACCTCTGTGTTGCATCACCTACCATTGTTGTCCAATCAGAAATTTGCAAGTTGACTATGTTTGCACAAAGATGATCCTACAACAATGACAAAGCAAAGATGATGGTGATGTAATGTGTGTAATGATTTTATTGACCTTTGATTATTACCATGGGGGAAATCAGGTTTGGACTCTTCTTTTTGAATGCTAACAATAAAGACCAGGCAATAGGGAATTGCAGTAGTGTGATTAGTGAAAGTGGGCAGTTAGTCTGGTTTCAGTACTCATGACCGGCATGATGCTGATGTTGTAAAAGATGAAGTGCACAAACATGCTACAGTTTTAACATAATCTCAGAATGATGGGTGTGATTTCCATCATTACTGAAATACATAGACCACAAATTCCTGTCACCGTGTTTTGGACATTTTGCGATCTATAATACAACAGTATCTTCTTGGGAATAGGCACAGGTAAATCCTGCATAACTTCAGCATTATTTGCAAGCAGGTATTCTGTAGGTTAACCAGGATTGCTATGGTCATTAAGAACAAAGTTTTAAAATCTTTAAAATCCATTCATTATACCCACTTATTCCTCTTTAGGGTCACAGAAAGGCCCCTGCTGGGTTTCAAACCAGGAGCATGTTTGCTGTGAGGCAACAGTGCCAACCACAAATCCATCGTGCGGCCCAGAAACATTGATATTAAAATGTCTTACAGAACTGAACAGATTGGCAAACAAGGCAACCCCTGCCTGTAGGGTCCTCAAATTTGCTTTTACAAAATATTAAGAGAAAGGATTTCCCAAGCACTGTTGCCTCACAGCAAGAAGGTCGTGGGTTCGCATCCCGGCCTTTCTGTGTGGAGTTTGCATGTTCTCCCTGTGCTTGCGTGGGTTTACTCCGGGTACTCCGGTTTCCTCCCACAGTCCAAAAAACATGCATGTTAGGTTGATTGGTGACTCTAAAATTGCCCGTAGGAGTGAGTGTGAGTGTGTGAGGTTGTCTGTCTTTGTGCGTCTATATGTGGCCCTGTGATGGACTGGTGACCTGTCCAGGGTGTACCCCTGCCTTCCACCCGAGAGAGAGCTGGGATAGGCTCCAGCAGATCCCCGTGACCCTGAACCAGGAAAAGCGGGTATAGAAGATGGATGGATGGATGGATAGATTTCCCAATGTTTAAGTCTAACAGTGCTTTTAGACATGTTCCTTTATATATGAATTTAACCATATAACACATTTCTATAAAGACTGAATATGTGGCAATTTTTGTCACAAATTTATTGTGATATTGTTGACATTTCAATAGTCTGTTTCTGTGCCAAAACAGTAAATCAATGTAGTTTTGAATTAGCAAATCACCTTGGAATATTTTTCCAGAAATGATGATTCTGAAAGCTGATCTGAACCAGCTGTAAAAGAAAGCATAGATAAATGGATTCAGCATTGAATTTGACAGTGTAAGCCAGTTGAGTGTTTCAATCACAGGAACTGGTACAGAATTATTAGTGAAAGGCAGAAAAGTGATGCAAAGAAAGAAAGGAGTCCAGCATAAAAGGAAAACCCCTAAAACTGTAGCCAGAGTTTTGGTCGCTTTTCTCTCCATCTTACTGACAGTTGCTCTGGACTTTAAGCTCTGACAGGTTGTGTTCTGGATGCTGCGTGCCTGTTTCTGTGCAACAAGGAAAATCTTCAGGTAGATACACAACATTATGATCACTGGCACATAAAAAGATAAAATAGGTCCAATAGTGTTTGCCATGAGAACATCTATTAAACACCTTTCCTCACACTTGTCATTGCTTAATCCAGCAATCATCACACCAATTCCTATTAGAGCAGAACCGCTCCAGCTAAGCAGGATCATGATCATAACGACTTGATGATTTATTTTACTTCTATATGTCAGAGGCTGACACACTGCATAATATCTGTCAATGGAAATACAACATAGGTTCAGAATAGAACATGTGCTCAGTGTTACATCAAAGCTGCCTCGCACTTTGCAGAATATATTTTCATGATACAGACATGAACTGAGAGAGAACACCATGCTGAAAGGAAAAACTAAAACACCAACCAGCAGGTCAGCCACAGCCAGAGAGAGAATAAGAGAGTTTGTAGGAGTGTGGAGCTGTTTGAAGTAAAAGATAGAGATTATTACCAGGAGATTTCCAGATGTTGTAACAACAGACAATAATAAAAGGAATGTATATAATATTATACATATAACTGAAGGGGTTCTTTTCAGTACATAACTGAAGTCATCTATTTGATAGCAGGGATGAATGTCAGTCAGAACATCAGTCCTGTTGGCAGTAACTTCTTGTTCCATGAGCTAAGGTTTCTACAATTTAGTACATTTCATATTATTATCAATAAAGAGAAGATACATTTAAAGTAATATTTCAGTAATAAAGTCCTTATACTTTGAACATCAGCTACCTTAGATGAAGGTAAGGCGAAGTCCGTTTGTTAAAGCTCTTCATGAAGTAGTCATACTATGTTTGAGAAACCCTAGATCATCAGTGCATCTGGGCTTATGGTGAATTTTGGTCACATGTGCAAAGATTCAGTATTTATACCTCTGTGTTGCATCACCTACCATTGTTGTCCAATCAGAAATTTGCAAGTTGACTATGTTTGCACAAAGATGATCCTACAACAATGACAAAGCAAAGATGATGGTGATGTAATGTGTGTAATGATTTTATTGACCTTTGATTATTACCATGGGGGAAATCAGGTTTGGACTCTTCTTTTTGAATGCTAACAATAAAGACCAGGCAATAGGGAATTGCAGTAGTGTGATTAGTGAAAGTGGGCAGTTAGTCTGGTTTCAGTACTCATGACCGGCATGATGCTGATGTTGTAAAAGATGAAGTGCACAAACATGCTACAGTTTTAACATAATCTCAGAATGATGGGTGTGATTTCCATCATTACTGAAATACATAGACCACAAATTCCTGTCACCGTGTTTTGGACATTTTGCGATCTATAATACAACAGTATCTTCTTGGGAATAGGCACAGGTAAATCCTGCATAACTTCAGCATTATTTGCAAGCAGGTATTCTGTAGGTTAACCAGGATTGCTATGGTCATTAAGAACAAAGTTTTAAAATCTTTAAAATCCATTCATTATACCCACTTATTCCTCTTTAGGGTCACAGAAAGGCCCCTGCTGGGTTTCAAACCAGGAGCATGTTTGCTGTGAGGCAACAGTGCCAACCACAAATCCATCGTGCGGCCCAGAAACATTGATATTAAAATGTCTTACAGAACTGAACAGATTGGCAAACAAGGCAACCCCTGCCTGTAGGGTCCTCAAATTTGCTTTTACAAAATATTAAGAGAAAGGATTTCCCAATGTTTAAGTCTAACAGTGCTTTTAGACATGTTCCTTTATATATGAATTTAACCATATAACACATTTCTATAAAGACTGAATATGTGGCAATTTTTGTCCCAAATTTATTGTGATATTGTTGACATTTCAATAGTCTGTTTCTGTGCCAAAACAGTAAATCAATGTAGTTTTGAATTAGCAAAGTCACCTTGGAATATTTTTCCTGAAATGATCATTCTGAAAGCTGATCTGAACCAGCTGTAAAAGAAAGCATAGATAAATGGATTCAGCATTGAATTTGACAGTGTAAGCCAGTTGAGAGTTTCAATCACAGGAACTGGTACAGAATTATTAGTGAAAGGCAGAAAGGTCATGCAAAGAAAAAAAGGAGTCCAGCATAAAAGGAAAACCCCTAAAACTGTAGCCAGAGTTTTTGTCGCTTTTCTCTCCATCTTACTGACAGTTGCTCTGGACTTTAAGCTCTGACAGGTTGTGTTCTGGATGCTGCGTGCCTGTTTCTGTGCAACAAGGAAAATCTTTAGGTAGATACACAACATTATGATCACTGGCACATAAAAAGATAAAATAGGTCCAATAGTGTTTGTGATGACAGCATTAATTAAACATCTTTCCTCACACTTGTCATTGCTTAATCCAGCAATCATCACACCAATTCCTATTAGAGCAGAACCGCTCCAGCTAAGCAGGATCATGATCATAACAACATGATGATTTATTTTACTTCTATATGTTAGAGGCTGACACACTGCATAATATCTGTCAATGGAAATACAACATAGGTTCAGAATAGAACATGTGCTCAGTGTTACATCAAAGCTGCCTCGCACTTTGCAGAATATATTTTCATGATACAGACATGAACTGAGAGAGAACACCATGCTGAAAGGAAAAACTAAAACACCAACCAGTAGGTCAGCCACAGCCAGAGAGAGAATAAGAGAGTTTGTAGGAGTGTGGAGCTGTTTGAAGTAAGTTATGGAGATTATTACCAGGAGATTTCCAGATGTTGTAACAACAGACAATAATAAAAGGAATGTATATAATATTATACATATAACTGAAGGGGTTCTTGTCAGTACATAACTGAAGTCATCTATTTGATAGCAGGGATGAATGTCAGTCAGAACATCAGTCCTGTTGGCAGTAACTTCTAGTTCCATGAGCTAAGGTTTCTACAATTTAGTACATTTCATATTATTATCAATAAAGAGAATTGTATCTAAAATTATATTAATAGTCTGTCTTTCTATAGTTCAACACAATTTGTATTAATAACAATAATAAAGTAAATGCATTAAATCATATCCATGTAATAAATCCTTTATGTGAACAATATCGGCTATCTACTCTATGTTCAATGCAGGTTATATCTGTTTCTTGAAGCTCTTCATATGATACAAGTGTTCATATCTTACACTCTAAGCATAATCCAAATAAATCTTAAACTCAGAATCATCACTATGTCAGGGGTAATACTACTTCTTGGTCACATGTTCACAGCCTTATTATAACCCTCTGTTGCATTACCTGTAATTCTTGTCCAATCAGAAATTGGAAAGTGCATCCTGTTTGTATAAAGATGATCAACAATGAAGTTGTTTGAAGTTTGGCCATCGGGAATTGGTTGTACAGTAATTAAGAAAATACTAATACTAATACTAAATACTAATCCACTTGTATGCATGTTACACCATTAATAAAGACAGATGAAATCACCTGAAGATAATAAAGGCATTTAAATCAAATCAATGTAAAAACCTTATTAACACTAACAGGCACTGAAAGTTGTGCAATTTAACCAAACTGCAGCAGCATGTTTTGCAGACAACAGCAAAAGTCTGCTGTCTGAAAATGAATGATTCAGTAGACATTCCTCCATATGGTCTGCAGTTAGTCATGTGTCAAGAATGTGTTTGTGTGAGAGCTGCTATCAGAAGTCAGGTATGCAAGTCTGTCCTGCAGTCACCACCTACACTACTTAAAGCTACACTTTGTCACACGATACTAAGGTGAGTAATGCAACACTACCGGGGGTCTTAGTGTGATGTTATTTTACTAATGTCTTTGTCAAAGATTAGTCAAAGATAACAAGTAAACACATCATGCAGTTTTTAAATGAAGGTTTTTATTATTAAGGGAAAACAAAATCCAAAACTAGGCCCAGTGTGAAAAAATGTTTGCCCCCCCCCTGTTAAAACATAACTTAACTGTGGTTTATCACACCTGAGTTCAATTCCTTGAGCCACACCCAGCCCTGATTACTGCCACACCTGTTCGCTATAAGAAATCACCTGACAAAGTGAAGTAGACCAAAAGATCCTCAAAAGCTAGACGTCATGCTGAGATCCAAAGAAATTCAAAAACAAATGAGAAAGAAAGTAATTGAGATCTATCAGTCTGGAAAAGGTCATGAAGCCATTTCTAAAGCTTTGGGACTGCAGTGAACCACAGTGAGAGCCATTATCTACAAATGGCGAAAACATGGAACAGTAGAGAACCTTCTCAGGAGTGGCCAGCTCACCAAAATTATCCCAAGAACGCAGCGACGACTCATCCAAGAGGTCACAAAAGACCCCACAACAACATCCAAAGAACTGCAGGCCTCACTTGCCTCAGTTAAGGTCACTGTTCATGACTCCACCATAAGAAAGAGACTGGGCAAAAATGGTCTGCATGGCAGAGTTCCAAAACTAACATAAAGGCTTGTCTCAGTTTGCCAGAAAACATCTTGATGATCCCCAAGACTTTTGGGAAAATGGTCTGTGGACTGATGAGACAAACGTTGAACTTTTTGTAAGGTGTGTGTCCCATTACGTCTGGCGTAAAAGTAATACCGCATTTCAGAAAAAGAGCATCATACCAACAGTAAAATATGGGGGAGGTAGTGAGATGGTCTGGGGCTGTTTTGCTGCTTCTGTCATGGTTTTGCTAATGTTTTGTATGGATCACGACCCCATCAACACAAGACCCCAGAAACAGAGTATAGAGATATACTAGAGTTTATTGAAAAGTACAGGTAATGAAACGTGGGAGTGAGTGATGTCCAAAGGAGATGAGTGCCTATCCAGGTGAACGGTATGAAGAATGTGGTTTCTTCGAGGGCCAGGCACGGTACCGCCGAGTTGGTCCTCGGAGATGGGATGAACTGTCCGTATAGTGCCCGCAGAGCAATATCTGACGGAATCCTATTTCCTCTGTGGTCAGTCAGAGGTCCCGGTAGTCTCGAGGCTTGGAAAACAGGGAAAACACAAGAGACTAGATTAATATTGAGAAACGGAGATCACAGCATGTGCCTCCTAGTCCCCTCGTTCCTCGAGAGAGACAGGAGACCAAGCGTCTGCGAATTGTCCGAAACTAATCCACTTAGGAAAAAGCGTCCAACTCGACGAATCTTAATCCGCCTTGTGGGAACCAGAAGTAAATAAAACGCTAACTCGCTCCTCTTGAGCAGTATCCAATAGTCATTGATGGAAGCAAACAATCTGCCGTGAACTGGTGATTCCTCCGATCTTCCAGCTGTGCAGAAACACTAAGTAGCTTCTCTGAGCAGTAACCAACAGTCATTGAGAGAAGTAAAAAAGTAACTTGCCGTGAACTGGCGATTCCTCCGATCTCTCCAGTGGCCAAGATTTCAGGACTCATACCTCTGAAGTGTAAGCCTTGGCCCAAGGGTATGGTAGCAGACAACCCGGCGATTTGTGTCCACCCGATCCCTGCTACTTAAGCATAGGTCCACAGGTGACACAAATCAGCAATCATGTAAAGTTCAGTACATCTAACCCAAACGTTTCCCGTTGTCCCTTCAAAATAAAATCACGGAACCAGAAACCTAGTTTCCTGAATGTCACAGCTTCAGGACCTGGAAGACTTGCTGTGATAAATGGAACCATGAATTCTGCTGTCTACCAAAAAATCCTGAAGGAGAATGTCTGGCCATCTGTTCATGACCTCAAGCTGAAGCGAACTTGGGTTCTGCAGCAGCAGGACAATGATCCAAAACACACCAGCAAGTCCACCTCTGAATGGCTGAAGAAAAACAAAATGAAGACTTTGGTGAGGCCTAGTCAAAGTCCTGACCTGAATCTGATTGAGATGCTGTGGCATGACCTTAAAAAGGCGGTTCATGCTCGAAAAACCCTCCAGTGTGGCTGAATTACAACAAATCCAAGTTATCGCAAACGCTTGATTGTGGTTGTTGCTGCTAAGGGTGGCCCAACCAGTTATTAGGTTTAGGGGGCAAACATTTTTTGTTTTCCCTTAATAATAAAAACTTTCATTTAAAAACTGCATGATGTGTTTACTTGTGTTATCTTTGACTAATATTTCAATTTGTTTGATGATCTGAAACAAAGTGTGACAAACATGAAAAAAAATAAGAAATCAGGAAGGGGGAACACTTTTTCACACCACTGTGTATATATAGATCATATTATATTTATAATTAGCATCAAGCTTTGTATCTGTGCCATCAAGCAAGAAAAATATTTCATGACATGTACAGTGCTTCTGCATTCTGCAGAGGCAGTCTTATATGAGTCTTACATGTTATATAACTCCTAATATGTCGGTATAATTGCTAAACTGCAGGTGCGTGGTGAGCTTGCAAATATGGAAACATGCAGGACCCTGGACAAAAGATAAAAAATGTCTTCTTACATGGCAAATGTTTTAAGAGGTTATAATGTTTTCTGTCAAACACATGAATACATAGGGATATAGATATTTTAGGTTTCCTTTTCTAATCCGGCCTTTCTGTGTGGAGTTTGCATGTTCTCCCTGTGCTTGTGTGGGTTTTCTCCAGGTACTCTGGTTTCCTCCCACAGTCCAAAAACATGTATGTCAGGTTGATTGGTGACTCTAAATTGCCCATAGCAGTGAGTGTGAGTGTGTGAGGTTGTTTGTCTCTATGTGGCCCTGTGATGGACTGATGACCTGTCCAGGGTGGACCCCTGCCTTTCACCCAGAGAGAGCTGGGATAGGCTCCAGCAGATCCCTGTGTCCCTGGTTAAAGAATAAGTGGGTATAGATAATTGATGGATGGATGGATGGGTTTCCTTTTCTATGCACTGACAATAGACCCAAAATTGCCATATAGTATTTTGCAAATGGCTGCACTGTGTGGACTGGCAGAGCTTTTCTGCATGTAAATTTTAACCAAAGTGAAGAAAAATCTATTTTTCTTCTTATTTTAACTAATAAACTAGTTATATTATGTAGTAAAATAAATAGCAAACATTTTGCTTAAAACCTGCAATTTTATTATTGAGAGCTGAAATCGCACCTTTTGATTCTTTGCTTAGCATTACATGAGAAGATTGATACCACACTTATGTCTGTCCATTAGCTACATATATATATATATATATATATATATATATCAACTTATATACTTAACTATACTGTTCAAAGATTATCATCAAAGCTTATAAATTATGTGTAATTGATATGTTATGCCAGCTATTGTGATATCATGATATGTTTAATGTGATATGTTATGTTAAAAAACAGTTTATGTTTATAGAGTCTTCCTGGAGTGGAATCAATACTCTCATGTGTCTCTCCAAAAGAAAACCATTAAGCTTCTTTGAATGTTTGAACTGAACTTACTGAAACTCTCTATGCCACATCATGTACATAAAACCCACATCAGCTGAGTCACTCCACCAGCCCATGCAAACTCTGCTAGAGGCTTAAAAAAAACAGTGGTTTGTGAACACACAGGGGATTACATGTAGAAAAAAAATACATACAGTATGTATCCATGAACAAGAAATTTCTAAGACTGATTTACTTTTGCAAAGTTAAAACGTCTAGTAATTGAATTCTTAACTATACTTTCATGCAGATACAACACAGAATGACAAAATTGTAAATTTTGCACTTTGGTTACTTAATTGTTTTAGCAGCAAACGTTGATTGTTTGGTCATGTTAAGATTTTAATTTTGTTTACATATTCAACTATATAGAACAGTCAAATGAGGGTAAACATAATTAGCTTTATTGTACTAACTTTTATTGAAACTGGAAGTCAAGACAGTCTTGAGTTAGTGAAATCACCCCGAAATACCTTTCCAGAAATGATCATTCTGATAGCCAACCTGAACCAGCTGTAAAAGAAAGCATAAATAAATGGATTGAACATTGAATTTACTAAGCTAACCCAGTTCAGAGTTTCAATCACAGAAACCGGCACTGAATTTTTAGTAAACGGCACAAAGGTGATACAAAGAAAAAAAGGAGTCCAACACATCAGAAACACTCCCATAACAGTTGCAAGAGTTTTGGTGGCCTTTCTCTCCATCTTACTGACAGTTGCTCTGGACTTTAAGCTCTGACAGGTTGTGTTCTGGATGCTGCGTGCCTGTTTCTGTGCAACTAGAAAAATCTTCAGGTAGATGCTTACCATCACAATAGCTGGCAGGTAAAATGAAAAAGTAGGGCCCAAAGTACTTGACAGAAGGACATTCATAGAGCAACTTTTTTCACAGTTCTCATGGTGTAAACCTGCAGTCATAATACCAATTCCAGTTAGGACAGAAATACTCCAGTTTACCAAGATCATGACCACAACAACCCGACCATTTATCTTAGTTCTGTATGTCAGAGGGTGACACACTGCATAATATCTGTCAACAGCAATACAACATAAATTCAGAATAGAAGATGTACTCAAGGACACATCAAAGCTGCCTCGTATCTGACAAAATAAATCTTCATGATACAGACATGAGCTGAGAGAGAACGTCATGGTGAAAGGAAAGACTAAAACCCCAACGAGCAGGTCAGTCACAGCCAGAGAGAGGATGAGACAATTTGTAGGAGTGTGGAGCTGTTTGAAGTAAGTTATGGAGAATACAATGAGAAGGTTTCCACATGTTGTGACAACTGCTAATAAACCAAGGAAAATGTTTAGCAAAACACATATAACAGAAGGAGTGTGTGTTAGTACATAAGCATAATTGTTAATTTCATAGCAGGGATGTATATCGCTAACAGCAACAGTTCTGTTGACATTGGGCTCTTGTTCCATTCTTCCAGGTTCCTGGAATAACTGAAAATTAAAATACCTTTATCTTATCAATCATCAATATAGGATAAACATTAAATAATATTTTACAGACATATCTACTTGCAATATTACCTTTGTTCAGAAAGCCAACAAAAAACAAAACATTTTTTTTTAATACTCAACCCAGAGTATCTATGAATCTACAGCAGGCTGATGTTGGTCCTAGTCTCTGTGCAACTAAACAATAGATTTGGACTTTCACATTTTTCAACCTCTTTCTCATTTGAATAATTAGCCACCTCCATTAACAGTCTCTAGATGCCCAATCAGGTCTTACAACCATGAATCAATTTTTCATGAGCCAAACAACAAAGTAATAATGACACATAGTTCTCTAAGGCCTTTCATGACCTTTCAAACAGTAATACAACAACATCCAAACTAAAAACACGTTAACATTACATCACTGCATTAAGCTGTTCTGGTTTTGGACTTTTATTTTGGTTAATTTCCTGTTTTTCTCCTGTGTTAATCTTGGGTGGCTTTGTGTTCATTAGTTAAGATTAGTTTCACCTGTGTTAATTAGTTCTGTCCTGAAGGTATTTATACCGCCTGGTTTTCTTTATTCTTTGTTGGAGCATTAACAATTGTGGACTTATGTTTAGTTTTTGTTTTGTGTGTGCCCACCAAAGTGGTGGAGATATTTGTTGCCTGTGCCTGGTAGATCCAGGCGAAATAAAGTCTGTGTCTTGCACTTGGGTCCTCTCCTCTCCTCCTTCATCACCACCACCCTCAACTCATAACAGAATGCTCCAACCAGTAATGCACCCAGCGTTTTGGGAGTCCGTCGCTGCTTTCCAGCTATGTTTCCGATTCTTCCCCGGCTACTCAGTGGCGCTCGCGGCGTGCGCCCAGCAGGAGCAGCTGCTTCAGCCTTCCCCACCCAGCGTGTTTATGGAGTGCGTGAAAACGTTTGTGGAACTTTTTGCCTCCATACATACCTTGCTGGAGGTCTGCAGGAGTCAGCAACTACCTTTCCACGGAGCAAGGCAGCGATGCCTCGCGGCACTCCAACCCTCTCCACAGATATTTCAGCATTGTTACACGCCGGTGTCCCAGTCGCCAGCGTCCCAGTTCCCGGCTAGCCTGTCAGTTGGTGAGCCAGAGTCCCTCTTCGCTGCCCAGTCCAGAGAGCCAGAGTCCCTCTTCGCTGCCCAGTCCAGAGAGCCAGAGTCCCTCTTCGCTGCCCAGTCCAGAGAGCCAGAGTCCCTCTTCGCTGCCCAGTCCACAGAACCAGAGTCCCTCCTCGCTGCCCAGTCCAGAGAATCAGAGTCCCTCCTCGCTGCCCAGTCCAGAGAATCAGAGTCCCTCCTCGCTGCCCAGTCCAGAGAACCAGAGTCCCTCCTCGCTGCCCAGTCCAGAGAACCAGAGTCCCACTTCGCTGCCCAGTCCAGAGAACCAGCGTCCCTCCTCGTTGCCCAGCGTCCGGAACCTCGCCGACGTGGCCATCCCCGTTGAGGTTCACCCCAGTATCCATAACCTCAGTGTGCCGATGTGGCCGTCCCCACTGAGGTTCCACACCAGAGCCCACTCCCTTGGTGTCGTGGCGAATGCGCTCACACCGAGGTCCACCCAGTTCCAGTCCCTCGGTGTCCCGGCAAAGGCGTCCACGCCAAGATTCAGCCTGTCCCAGTCCCTTGGCGTCACGGCTAAGGCGCCCATGCTGAGGTCCAGCAACCAGTTCCAGTCCCTGCGCAGCGGAGCGAGGTGTCCGTGCCAAGGCCCAGCATCCGGTCCCAATTCCTCGGCGTCGCAGCAAAGGTGTTCACACCGAGTTCCAGCTTGACCTAGTCCAGTCTGTTCCAGTACCTTGGCATCACACTCATGGACTTATGTTCGAGGAGCGTGTAATTTTTGTTTTTTATCCAGCCCGCCAAGTGGCAGAGATAATTGTTGCCTGTGCCTGGTAGATCCAGGCGAAATAAAGTTCATGTCCTGCACTTTGGGTTCTCTACTCCTTTATCACCATCACCACCATTTCATAACACTGTTATGTCAAATTATCTCAATGTTAGCAAATTATTGCTGATTTCCACCGACCAGTGTCAGTGTGACCAGTGTTTCGGGTCACCTATGAATGTAAGTTTAATATTAATTTCATCCCTTTTAAACATCTTTTTTTTTTTTAGTATTTTATTTTATGAATATATACTTTGAACTAGTAAATATTGTACCTGCTGAGGCCCCACAATAGAAAAGTATAACTATGCATAGTTCAAATCTAACTGCTGAGATTTGTGGTAGGTCTCCCCCATATCTCTGTGTAAAAAAACATAAACAATGTTGTACCTGCGTAACATCTGCGTGTTAGCTTTGTCATTTTGAACATGTTAGCATGTTATAATTAGGAGTTTAGCTCAAAGCACTACTGCAGTAAAGTATAGCCTCTTAAGGTCTTTACATCCCCTGAGCAACACAAATAAGCGGTACAAAAAGACACAAATTTTGAGGTGAATTAAACCCATGACAGGTATTAAACATTAAATGTGCAAATATGCCACTGCCGCTTCTAAAATGTCATGCTACAAAAAACTGACTCCTTATCAACCAATGATTGCCATGCTGATTTAGCTAAATAAAGGAATGAAAACAAGAAAATGTTGGGTGAACCCTATCCTAAGAAGAAGGAGCGTGATGCAGGAATTGAAGCTGTACAATCGTCATTTTCAGACCAACTTCAGGATGTCAGTAGAAGCCAATTGCAGAGGAACAATTTCAGGGAGGTCACTGAACCCAGAACACCACCTAGCCCTGTGTCTGAGGGAAAATATTGTCTGAGCACTGCTTTGATAAATATATCAACAGGTTTATCTTACTCATCTTAACGTGCATGAAACAATAAGCTAACAGCCTGATTTTACTTCTTTGATAGTTTTTTTCATATTTTCTGTTTACCACGGTCTGTGAAGATTCTCAGTGGACCAGGTGAAGTTATCTAGAGGTTGAATCATTAACTCAACCTGTTTACCACTCCTCACTTGTAAGCAGGTGGGGGAAAAAAATGCTGCTTTTTGCATGTGAAATGGTTTGTCGACAGGTTATTGATTCTAATCTTATTGACGTGAAACAATCACTCGAGAAATTTGCCTTTGGCATGTAAAGACCTTCAGTCTTGTTTGCTTGACAGATTCCTGACAACGGTAATAAACATGTCATCTCTCAAGGTGTAACCTAAAACCAAAATATGCCTGGAGGAAACTGTGCCATACTGTAAGATTCACAGTACTTCCTGATCAAAAGGTTACTGAAAGATCACAGAAACCAGAGAAACTCATTATGTGCTGGTTGCTGTAGTGCTATTCTAAAGACAGTCCTTTTTGGGTCCTAAAGACAGTCCTAAAGACAGGCCTAGTTGTGTAATGAACTAAACAAAATACGACACTATATGAGCTATATGGATTATGAGCAGTAATGTGTTTGCACAATGAGGTGATCTAGGGAAGCCCATAGTCACCAACTAAACAAAAGAACTGTCTGCAAAGTGAGTGGAAAGTTTCATTTGTGAAACTATGATAAGGAATACTTTTAAAATGACTTCAATTATCAAAAGATCACTGCTTTTAAATCACTTGTTTATTTTTGTTCTTTATTTTTGTTTATATTAAACTGTGTGTATTTCTATTTCTATTTTCCTTATCTACTTTTATCACTGCAGTTTTCTTCTCATTTGTATTTGTTTAAAATACAAACCCTCTCATTACATATGTTCTTGTCTTAAAAGTTTAATGCACTTTGATCTAAATGCTCAACTCTGTGTTCATGACCATGTCTCCAGTTAGATGATGTGATGCAACAGCCTTCAATTAAAGGTGTGAAAGTATGGAGTGGTTGTTGGTCCCTGAGCTGCTTTTGTCCCAAACAGGCAAATACACACACACACACACACACACACACACACACACACACACACACTCATGTCTGGTTTATCTCACCTCATCAACCTGGGGACTGGGGGTTTCTAGCAATAACAAAGCTAAAGGAGCAAAACAAATTTGTGGCACTTAATGATCTGACTAATAAGACAACATACCCACAGAGTCCAATTTAATGAGGAACATACAAACAAGAAATGTGAGAAGTGACAAGTGAGAAGAGCCTCCATTATTGTCTGAGGAATACTTTGTTGTCTCCACTAAAGTTTCCTTGAGTGTAAAAGTTGTTCTCACATTTGCATCACTGTTACATGACTGAGCACATACACATAAGTTCACAGAAAGTCAATGAACTAACAGAAAACGTTTTTCTGAGAGCTTGCATGTGCCCCATCATCCTAATCCTGGCAAAAACGTAACAGTAGAACCTGTATAGGTTCTTTAAATACTTTCTTATGGTGTGGCAAAGTGTACAATGCATAAAATGTCTCCAATGTCACCAACAAACCTTTGAAGTGCCATACAATGCTGTGTTGTTGGAGAGGATTCTTTGCACAACCACACAGGTGACATGTCTGGTAGCTGCTGGAACACATAACTAATGCTACTGGTTTCTGAACAGTTTCCTCTAGTTATATCTGACAACTTTGATAAACATGGGTTGCATCTTTTTGTAATCGAGTGAACGATGAAACTGGAAAACTGTATTCACAATGAGATAAAATAAAATCCCTATGGCAGTTTTCCAAAGACTTTTTCAAACCTGCATGCCTCAAATATTAGCTGCTCCCTTCTTTCTGATGAGCACAAAGAAGAAATCGCAGCATATGATAGCCTTTAAAAAAATGTCAGCAAAAGTTGGGTGCTTGTGATCTAAGCTACCTGGAAAAATTCCAGTCTATCCAGTCTAACTTCTGATCTGATTATATAAAGCAGATTGCCCAGGGTGCTAAAACTTTTGTGTTTACATTCATACAGTAGAACACCGGAAGAAATATTCACATAAAACTAGGAGAAAATGTGTCAAGTTTATTTAAAAAGAAATAAACCACTTATGTGATATCTCTGTGAATCCAGATTAGATGGACATGTAGTGTATAATAAACAACCTAAAACAAAATGTATGTCCACACTAAGCACTTATCAGAAAATCTCTAAATATAAATCTGTACACATAAGGAAAAGCATCACCCTCCCAGTGTTTGGTTACACAATCAACCAGTGTGTCTGGTTGCTGCTGAGGTTCTGCTGAGAAACATGTCATTTAACTTGCCAGACAGGAGTGTGCGTCAGACATGGCTTTCCAGGAAGTTAAACATTTTTGATGATTGGTCTGTGTGTTTGAAGGTATACAGTAAAATGATTGTGCCGTCCTGACAAGAGCAGTTTTGGAAGCCAGACAGCAGTAACAGGTAAACAAATACCATGAGCTTTTTTTTTTTTTTTTTTACAATTAAAACTTTCTACTAACATCCACTACTATCTTACTAATATATAATAGAAGTACTTATAACTTCAGCCGTCTGCAGAACATTACAAAGGAATCAGAGATTTGCTGTAGCTTGAACTGTCTTCACACATGCATTCGTGTAACACTAAACTAATTTTACATTTAACCCATATTTCTAAACGGATGAAAGCCTCTCAGTGTAAAGATTTAAGAACTGTTACACTTTTAATATTCTATTATTATATCTTTTTAAGTATTACATATTACATATCTATTTTGAGTAGATTGTATGTGCACAGTTTATTTAAAAACACTGTAGGCTCCTGAACAACATTATGTTCTGCAGTATCATCTTGTAATTAAGCTGATTACATCAGTAGATAATAATAATAATAATAATAATAATAACAATAATAATAATAATAATAAATTTTATTTCATGGTGCCTTTCAAAGTCTCAAGGTCACATTACAGTCAAGTAAAAACAGCATAAAACAAACTGCATGAAATACATTAAAATGCCTTAAAACGACAAAACAACAAATAGCAGTTATAAAAAGTTATAAAAGCAAAAGGTGTAAAGGACATCTGAGAATTCAATTCAATTCAATTCAATTCAATTCAATTCAATTCAATTCAATTTTATTTGTATAGCGCCAAATCACAATACAAATCATCTCAAGGCACTTTACAAAAACTAAAACTAAAAACCCAACAATTCCCTTATGAGCAAGCACTTGGCGACAGTGGAGAGGAAAAAAACTCCCTTTAACGGAAGAAAAAAACCTCCAGCAGAACCGGGCTCAGTTTGGGCGGCCATCTGCCTCGACCGGTTGGGGTGAGTGGATAGAGCAGAGAGAAAAGAACAGCAACAATAAACAACAAATAGACACTGCAGGTTGGTGGGACCAGTAACTGCACATCAGCGATAAACAGCTCCAGGACCAGGGACACCTGCAGAAGGTACAGAGAGAGAGAGAGAGAGAGAGAGGGAGGGAGAGAGCACAAACTAGGGGAGAGAGAGAGCACAAGGTTAGTAACATTCAATGGTGGAATATACATGAGGTGGGAGAGAAGGGGGGGGGGTAGGGTAGGGGAGCTCAGTGCACCGATGGTCCTCGGGCAGTCTAGGCCTATAGCAGCATAACTAACTAAGGGATGGTTCAGGGTTGCCTGAAGCCAGCCCTAACTATATGCTTTGTCAAAGAGGAAGGTTTTAAGTCTAGCCTTAAAAGTACAGAGAGTGTCTGCCTCCTGAACCCAGGCTGAGAGCTGGTTCCACAGGAGAGGAGCTTGATAGCTAAAGGCTCTACCTCCCATTCTGCTTTTGAGAACTCTGGGAACCACAAGTAGGCCAGCACTCTGAGAGCGAAGTGGTCTATTGGGATAATATGGTACTATGAGGTCTTTAAGGTATGAAGGAGCTTGATTATGAAGGGATTTGTATGTGAGAAGAAGGATTTTAAATTCTATTCTATATTTTACAGGGAGCCAATGAAGAGAAGCCAATATAGGAGAAATATGATCTCTCTTGCTAGTTCCTGTCAGGACTCTGGCTGCGGCATTCTGGATTAATTGGAGGCTTTTTATTAAGATATTAGGACATCCAGATAGTAATGAGTTACAGTAATCTAGCCTTGAGGAAACAAACGCATGGACTAGTTTTTCTGCATCATTTTGAGACAGGATGTTCCTAATTTTGGAAATGTTGCGCAGGTGAAAGAATGCAGTTCTAGAAATTTGTTTTATGTGTGAGTTAAAGGACATGTCCTGGTCAAAAATAACTCCAAGGTTTTTTACAGTAGTGCTGGAGGCCAGGACTATGCCATCTAGAGTAGCTATAATTTTAGAAAAGTTATTTCTGAGATTTTTAGGCCCAAATATAATGACTTCTGTTTTCTCCGAGTTTAAAAGTAAAAAGTTACTGGTCATCCAAGCCTTTATGTCAGTTAGACAGGCTTGAAGTCTGGTTAACTGGTTTGTGTTAACAGGTTTAATAGATAGATATAACTGAGTGTCATCCGCATAGCAGTGGTAATTAATAGAGTGCTTCCTAATGATATATCCTAAAGGAAGCATGTACAGGGTGAACAGAATCGGTCCTAGCACAGAACCTTGTGGAACTCCATAACTAACTTTTGTTCGTGTGGAAGGTTCATCATGGACATGAACAAACTGGAATCTGTCCGATAAATAGGATTGGAACCACTTTAACGCTGTTCCTCTGATACCAATCACATGCTCCAGTCTCTGTAATAAGATGTTGTGGTCAATGGTGTCGAATGCTGCACTAAGGTCTAGGAGGACAAGTATCGAAACAAGTCCATTATCTGAGGCTAAGAGAAGATCGTTGGTAACTTTCAACAGTGCTGTTTCTGTACTATGATGTGCTCTAAATCCTGATTGGAAATCTTCAAATAGTTCATTCCTGTGTAAGTGGTCTGATAGCTGCTTAGCAACAGCTTTTTCTAGGATTTTAGAAATAAATGGCAGGTTGGATATTGGTCTATAATTAGCCAAGACACCTGGATCAAGACTAGGCTTTTTGAGTAAAGGTTTGATTACTGCAGTCTTAAAGGCCTGTGGTACGTAGCCTGATACTAGAGATAAATTTACCAAGTCCAATAAAGATGAGTTCATTAATGGCAGGGTGCCTTTAAGCAGTCTAGTCGGGATGGGGTCCAAGAGACACGTTGATGATTTCGATGAAGCAACTACTGATGTAAATTCAGAGAGATCTATAGGAGAGAAGCAGTCTAAACATAACTGAGGTCCTACAGATGATTCAAGAGCTACTGTAGTAAAAGATTCATTTATTGCAGGTATAGGAAGCATCTGCTGAATTTTATCTCTAATAGTTGTGATTTTATTTGTAAAGAAACTCATAAATTCATCACTGCTGAGAGCTAAGGGAACACTGGGCTCAACGGAGCTGTGACTTTTTGTCAGCCTGGCTACAGTGCTGAAAAGAAACCTGGGATTGTTCTTATTTTCCTCTATTAGTGATGAATAGTATGCAGTTCTGGCTTTACGGAGAGCTTTTTTATATGTTAGTAGACTGTTTTTCCAGGCTAGAAAAATTTCCTCTAAGTTTGTGGAACGCCACTTCCTTTCCAGCCTTCGTGATGCCTGCTTTAAGGTACGAACATGTAAATTATACCATGGGGCTAGTCTTCTCTGAATCACTAACTTCTTTTTCAGAGGGGCTACAGAATCAAGCGTTTCACGCAGTGAGGTTACAGCGCTGTCAACAACATGATCAATTTGGTAGGGAGTAGGATTAAGGCAGCTGCCCTCCATTATGTTTATACTTGGCATAGATGCAAATAAAGATGGAATCATTTTCTTAAATTTATTAACAGCGTTGTCGGATAAACATCTGCTGTAGTGGAATTTTCTTCCAGACGCTGCATGATCCATCATTTTAAATTCGAAAGTTATTAAAGAATGATCTGACAAAACAGGATTTGGGGGGAAAATTATTAGATGTTCAATTTCGATGCCATAGGTCAGAACAAGATCAAGGGTGTGATTGAAACAGTGGGTGGGTTTATTAACGTTTTGAATGAAACCAATTGAATCTAATATAGAATTAAATGCAATGCTGAGGCTGTTATTTTCAACATCTACATGAATGTTAAAATCTCCCACTATAATGACTTTATCTGATCTAAGCACTAAATCAGACAGGAAGTCAGGGAATTCAGTTAAAAACTCTGAGTAAGGAACAGGTGGACGGTACAAAATGACAAGTAGAACTGGTTTTTGTGTTTTCCAGTTTGGATGTGAGAGACTAAGAGTGAGGCTCTCAAATGAGTTATAACTGTTCTGAGGATGAAAGTTTAATAATAAGTTTGACTGGAAGATTGCAGCTACTCCTCCACCTCGACCTGTGCTTCGAGGAACATGATAATTTTTATGACTGAGGGGGGTTGATTCATTCAGACTGACATATTCATCCTGCTGTAACCAGGTTTCAGTAAGATAAAGTAGGTCAATTTGGTGATCAGTTATCAAATCATTTACTAACAGAGATTTAGATGAAAGGGACCTAATATTTAATAATCCACATTTGACAGTTCTGTTTTTCTTTTCAATAAGAGGAGTGGTCTTAATTTTTATTAAGTTTTTATGAATAACTCCTCTTCTGTTAACTTCTGATTTGTTTGATTTATATGTTCGAGGGGCAGACACAGTCTCTATGTGGTTTGAAGGGGGCGGCGGCTCTAAGGAAACTGCAGAGAAGCGTTTTAGACTGAGTCTCTGCATCCCGGTCCCCACCCTGGATTGTCAGGCTTTAGGTCGGCTAATAAACTCGGCCAAATTTCTAGAGATGAGAGCTGCACCATTCAAAGTGGGATGGATGCCGTCTCTCGCTATCACACCGGGTTTTCCCCAGAAAGTGGCCCAATTGTCTATGAAGTGGTCAATAGATGTAAAAACACAGAAACCACAAAGACAGAGAAACAATAAAATAATAAGCAGGGGGTACAGAGCATTGCAGACTAATGATCAATGAGTCAGAGGTTGAGAAAGTTAGTTGGGGAATGCTAGGCAGAACAGGTAGGTTTTGAGAGAAGATTTAAAAGTTGATAAATCGGGAGACGACTGTGAGGGACAATGTTCCAAAGGCGGGGTGCAGTGTGGCTGAAGGGTCTAGAATTCATGGTGGACAGGCGAGCCGTGGGTGTGCAGAGGAGAATGGAACCAGAGCGGAGTGTACGAGGCGGAGAGTAGGTATGTAGGAGATCAGTGATGTATGGTGGGGATCCTTGCCTTTCACCAGCTGTAGATGCAGTTTTCAGTCTGTTCTTGCCTGTTTTTGGACTTTGCCTTTCACCTGCTCTTCTTGACTTTTTACCTGTTAACTTGGATTACGTGTCTGACTATTACCTGCCTGTTCTCTGGCTTTGCTTCCTGTATATCCCTGCCTGCTTTTGTCTGCCTTAAAGTTTAGTATCTGACTGTCAGCCTTTTATTAAGGTTAAGCACATCTGCCAGGCTGTGTTTCTGTTTTGGGCCCATTAATTTAGGCTGAAATGACAGATGTTGGTCCTATGATGGACTGGTGACCTGTCCAGGGTGTACCTGGATCAGCAGATCCCTGTGACCCTGGTTAAAGGAATAAGCAGGTATAGATAATGGATGACTGATGTTACCACCAGAAGACTCAAACAGGTGTCAGTAATGAATGTTAATTATGTGAGTAACCTGATGAGAAGCCAGAATGAAACATGGGTGTTGTCTCCAAGCTGGTGTCAATGCTCAGGCAAAGATTGTTTGTGACTGAATGTTTCTGTAGTTTCAACAACTCAAACACAATGATATAATGACAGACTGGTTCTGTTATTGTATTTGTGTTTTATTTTGTATTGTCTGAAACTTGAAATCCTGACATCTTATCATGACTCCATTGAAAAGTGGTCACCAACCTCAACCTCAACTGATTTTTACCTTGGTTAGATGAATATAAATATAAAGTTTTATATGCTGTGTTTCAGCAGATACTCAGTATTTAGGGGACATGAATCAGGGTTTGCATTCTGATCATAAACATTAACAGAGATTATGTGATTGAACTCACAGCAAAGACAACCAATAACTCCAGGTTTCCATACCAGTAATCAGGACTCCACTGTGGTTTTGTAATGTCAGTAGCATTTCAAACTGCACTTATTTACATGACACGTCATAGTTTCAATTATCTATGTTAGATTTAAGTCTTTACACAGGTTTCACATACAGTACAGTGGGTGAATTGAAAACAAGTAAATTGACTGATATTAAGAAATCATTGTGTTTATTGTGTTGGCTCTCTAATCAGGATGGCATTACTGAGGACAATAGGATACACAGTTGTTATTCTGGCTATGCTCTACAGTCTGGAGAAATGGGAATACAGGCAGTCCCTGAGTGTGTTCTTCAAGGTAAGAATAATTCAAAAGAAGAATTAAGTATTAACACTGACAGTTGTAGTGCTGGACACCATGATACTGTGATTTGTGTGAGTCAGCTAGAATATAAGGCATTACATAGATTATTGTAGTATTAGGAGAAAGTTAACTCTATCTAATGAATGAAATGCAGTGAAAAAGACAGTATTTCCCTCTATGACGTAGAGGATTAGAAGTATAACATTTTGAGTTATTGTTCTAAATAAACAAAATGTATGGTTACATGAGAACTAATCAACAGGAAAATTGATTTTTCCAGGAAGAGATGGATACAGACCCATCACACACTCTTGTCAGAGAAAAAAGAGTGGGTGAGTCACATTAACAGAATCTATTGTATCACTGATAACTATTATGTTTATTTACATTTCTCTGTGCTCATCAGAGGAATCAGTATTGACTGTGGATGCTGAATCTGTCCTTTCACCAAGGACACAGCATGTGATTATGTCTGCTTCTTGTCTTTGTAGCAAATTTCAGTCCCTCCTATTATACACTCGAAGCTGTTATAAACACTTCTCAGCTGGACAGTCTCAGAACCTTTTTGAGGACCCTACGTTTTCCCATACATATAAACAACTCTCTTGAAATTGAAATTACCAGCATAGATGTCACAACAGGTAGAGCATATTTTGGATTGTTGAAATTAATCATATCCCAACAATGGACATGCCATTAAACCATGACATTGTGTTCTGCTGTCTTCAGTGTGTTCATCAAATATGACTGGGTACCAGTGCAGATGTGAGGAGGGCTTTGCTTGGTCATATAACAACTGCATTAACCATCAGGCCTGTGACACCATCGTCGGTGACACATGTGGATGCATCAGTGGCCTTCCAGCTGACGACCAGTACTGCATGCTAAACTCCAGCAAACCAGGTAGGCCTGATTGTTTTGCAGCAAAAAGAAAAAATAAATGAAACTTGAGTATCTTCACTTGAGTAAAATGAACATGTACTGTATGTGAAAAGTACATTAACCTATAAAGTGCTGTATTGAAATGGTAATATGATATAAACAGTGCCTACAGTTTGGTATGTGAGCATGTGCATGTATTTTGCACTGCCAGTCAAAGGTTTGGACATAATCCATATTCAATATTCATATAATTTATTTAGAATTATTAGTTATTATTAGAATTAATTATTAGAATTATTAATATGAATATCCATTATCTCAGTTTCAAATGATACAGTGAAGTACTGTATTAGAATTTTATTTTCTACCACTGTTGCTGCAATGAAGTACTCAAACCTTCATCCACATTTTGGTATTGATTTTACATTGGCTGGTGGTATGTTACATGTAATACTTTATTAATACTAACAGACCTAACAGATTCCAGCTGTTTCACTTGTCTCAGTTTGAGAAAAACTGTTTTGTTGTGCACGGTAAAGGGTAATGGATACTTTAGTTATAACAAAGAAAACTGTTAACAAATTACTGACACTGAAAATATTTAATTGTAGTGAGTGCTGCAAAGACATGACACATGAAATATAAAGGATGAATCTGTGTTTGTGTGTTTCTGAAGATAGGCCCTGCCCTTGTAAAACACAGAAAATTGCATAGCTTTTACCAAAATGTGTTTGTGCAACACATTAAAAGTAAGACGTCTTGTGAAATGCTGATGTGTGATCGAGCCTTTTCTCCTGTTCTCCACAGTCCTGGACTTTGAGTTAGTCATTGACTTGCGCTTCCCAGTTTCCAGTGCACCATCAAATATCATTGATCAATTCAGGAGCAAGCTGAGAAATTTTACCTTCCCCCACTACATCACTCAGTCTTTGGCAGTAACAGACTTAAATTTCACCACAGGTAAAAAACGTTTACTTCCTTAGAGAATTTCCTTAAGAAATATGTGTGGTCCTGGTTTAAATCTGTTTGCCAAATGTGTATATGATTTGTAAACTGTGGCTTGACGGTCTTTGAAATTTCTTTTGAAAGGGTGCTATCCAAACTCCACTGGAGGACTGCAGTGTCAGTGTGAAGAGCAGTTTGCTTGGTCATGTGACATGTGTAAATCCTATGGTGCATGCAGAAATGACACCACACAAACTTGCAGATGCATAAATGGACTTCCTCCTAATCAGTTCTGTGAACCAATCACAAGTAAGCATTTGTGTTTTCTCACTGACCCAGTACAAGTGATGATATCTGAAAAACAGCAACAATATGTGCTTTACCTGCCTGACTGTCATACTGTAATACATTGTAATGATTCAATCTCCGATGTTGCTCCACAGATACCAGTCTATGTGTGACCCCAACAACTGGTATGGGAAACAGTTTCATTTGTTTTGCATGAAGTTTAACAGGTTCTACAGTAGCGAAAAAGCATGGTGTCATTTTGCATTGAGGGTACCTGTGTTATCATGAATTCATGCAGGTAATCCCTGATCAGGGTTATACAGAAACAGAATCTCATGCATGTCTTCATGCAAGATGAAAAAATTAATTAATGTTAATCTGTACGAGCCCAATAAGATATAAAGGATTACATGGATGAATTCATGATAATTCAGGTCCCCTCACTGTAAAGTCTTAGGCAGACAACCAAACACATTTGTGTGTACGTGTTTTCAATGTTGAATTCAAGAGCAGTTACCTTTTTCTACCAGTAGATGGTGCTTTGTATACATCAATCACCAGCCAACATTCATGTCAGTTGCTGTGTTACTGCATTAAGAAAATACCTTATAGTTTTCTTTTGTTTTAATGTGAAGTGTTGGACTTTTGATCATGTTGAAACTCTGCACCACCCATGACAAAAAAGTCAAAGCTTCCTTGAGTTGCTCACCTTGTGCACAGATTGAAAAACTTTAATCAGATAGTTGTTTTCAGTGTGTTCATGAAAAGAATCTGTTGCATGCAGAAAGACACAACCTTGATAAGGCTTCCTGAATAATGGAAACCACAGTTCTGATTGAAAACATTACAGCTGTTTCAATTCATGGCCTAAAAAACAACTCTTAGTTGTTCTTTGCATGGCTAAAGTGGACTCTTATTTTGTAATGTAAAATAGTATTAACAATAACGTATTAACCAAAAGGCCCATTTGGTTTACTTTAAAAATGTGTACAACTGAGGAAGTTGTGTTTTTAAGCTCCTCCAACTTTCACATGTTGTGCACGGTAAAGGGTAATGGATACTTTAGTTACAACAAAGACAACTGTTAACAAATTACTGACACTGAAAATATTTAATTGTAGTGAGTGCTGCTGTTTTATTTAATTATTATTTTTTTGATTTACAGTGACAACACAACCAACACCATCACCTACACCAACCAAAGACATGACACATGAAATATAAAGGATGAATCTGTGTTTGTGTGTTTCTGAAGATAGGCCCTGCCCTTGTAAAACACAGAAAATTGCATAGCTTTTACCAAAATGTGTTTGTGCAACACATTAAAAGTAAGACGTCTTGTGAAATGCTGATGTGTGATCGAGCCTTTTCTCCTGTTCTCCACAGTCCTGGACTTTGAGTTAGTCATTGACTTGCGCTTCCCAGTTTCCAGTGCACCATCAAATATCATTGATCAATTCAGGAGCAAGCTGAGAAATTTTACCTTCCCCCACTACATCACTCAGTCTTTGGCAGTAACAGACTTAAATTTCACCACAGGTAAAAAACGTTTACTTCCTTAGAGAATTTCCTTAAGAAATATGTGTGGTCCTGGTTTAAATCTGTTTGCCAAATGTGTATATGATTTGTAAACTGTGGCTTGACGGTCTTTGAAATTTCTTTTGAAAGGGTGCTATCCAAACTCCACTGGAGGACTGCAGTGTCAGTGTGAAGAGCAGTTTGCTTGGTCATGTGACATGTGTAAATCCTATGGTGCATGCAGAAATGACACCACACAAACTTGCAGATGCATAAATGGACTTCCTCCTAATCAGTTCTGTGAACCAATCACAAGTAAGCATTTGTGTTTTCTCACTGACCCAGTACAAGTGATGATATCTGAAAAACAGCAACAATATGTGCTTTACCTGCCTGACTGTCATACTGTAATACATCGTAATGATTCAATCTCCGATGTTGCTCCACAGATACCAGTCTATGTGTGACCCCAACAACTGGTATGGGAAACAGTTTCATTTGTTTTGCATGAAGTTTAACAGGTTCTACAGTAGCGAAAAAGCATGGTGTCATTTTGCTGTGAGGGTACCTGTGTTATCATGAATTCATGCATGTAATCCCTGATCAGGGTTATACAGAAACAGAATCTCATGCATGTCGTCATGCAAGATGAAAAAATTAATTAATGTTAATCTGTACAAGCCCAATAAGATATAAAGGATTACATGGATGAATTCATGATAATTCAGGTCCCCTCACTGTAAAGTCTTAGGCAGACAACCAAACACATTTGTGTGTACGTGTTTTCAATGTTGAATTCAAGCGCAGTTACCTTTTCTACCAGTAGATGGTGCTTTGTATACATCAATCACCAGCCAACATTCATGTCTGTTGCTGTGTTACTGCATTAAGAAAATATCTTATAGTTTTCTTTTGTTTTAATGTGAAGTGTTGGACTTTTGATCATGTTGAAACTATGCACCACCCATGACAAAAAAGTCAAAGCTTCCTTGAGTTGCTCACCTTGTGCACAGATTGAAAAACTTTAATCAGATAGTTGTTTTCAGTGTGTTCATGAAAAGAATCTGTTGCATGCAGAAAGACACAACCTTGATAAGGCTTCCTGAATAATGGAAACCACAGTTCTGATTGAAAACATTACAGCTGTTTCAATTCATGGCCTAAAAAACAACTCTTAGTTGTTCTTTGCATGGCTAAAGTGGACTCTTATTTTGTAATGTAAAATAGTATTAACAATAACATATTAACCAAAAGATCATTTGGTTTACTTTAAAAATGTGTACAACTGAGGAAGTTGTGTTTTTAAGCTCCTCCAACTTTCACATGTTGTGCACGGTAAAGGGTAATGGATACTTTAGTTACAACAAAGACAACTGTTAACAAATTACTGACACTGAAAATATTTAATTGTAGTGAGTGCTGCTGTTTTATTTAATTATTATTTTTTTGATTTACAGTGATAACACAACCAACACCATCACCTACACCAACCAAAGACATGACACATGAAATATAAAGGATGAATCTGTGTTTGTGTGTTTCTGAAGATAGGCCCTGCCCTTGTAAAACACAGAAAATTGCATAGCTTTTACCAAAATGTGTTTGTGCAACACATTAAAAGTAAGACGTCTTGTGAAATGCTGATGTGTGATCGAGCCTTTTCTCCTGTTCTCCACAGTCCTGGACTTTGAGTTAGTCATTGACTTGCGCTTCCCAGTTTCCAGTGCACCATCAAATATCATTGATCAATTCAGGAGCAAGCTGAGAAATTTTACCTTCCCCCACTACATCACTCAGTCTTTGGCAGTAACAGACTTAAATTTCACCACAGGTAAAAAACGTTTACTTCCTTAGAGAATTTCCTTAAGAAATATGTGTGGTCCTGGTTTAAATCAGTTTGCCAAATGTGTATATGATTTGTAAACTGTGGCTTGACGGTCTTTGAAATTTCTTTTGAAAGGGTGCTATCCAAACTCCACTGGAGGACTGCAGTGTCAGTGTGAAGAGCAGTTTGCTTGGTCATGTGACATGTGTAAATCCTATGGTGCATGCAGAAATGACACCACACAAACTTGCAGATGCATAAATGGACTTCCTCCTAATCAGTTCTGTGAACCAATCACAAGTAAGCATTTGTGTTTTCTCACTGACCCAGTACAAGTGATGATATCTGAAAAACAGCAACAATATGTGCTTTACCTGCCTGACTGTCATACTGTAATACATCGTAATGATTCAATCTCCGATGTTGCTCCACAGATACCAGTCTATGTGTGACCCCAACAACTGGTATGGGAAACAGTTTCATTTGTTTTCAGTGAAGTTTAACAGGTTCTACAGTAGCAAAAAATCATGGTGTCATTTTGCATTGAGGGTACCTGTGTTATCATGAATTCATGCATGTAATCCCTGATCAGGGTTATACAGAAACAGAATCTCATGCATGTCTTCATGCAAGATGAAAAAATTAATTACTGTTAATCTGTTCAAGCCCAATAAGACATAAAGAATTACATGGATGAATTCATGATAATTCAGGTCCCCTCACTGTAAAGTCTTATCAGAAGGGTTTATTGATCTAATATAGCATTTATTCATAGTGAGCTTCTTGATTGTTTTTATTTGCAGGATATACAACAACAACACTAGTGGACACAACAACAACATCTGTGGAAACAACAACAACACTAGTGGACACAACAACAACACTAGTGGACACAACAACAACACTAGTGGACACAACAACAACACCAGTGGAAACAACAACAACACCAGTGAGCACAACAACAACATCATCTGTGGAAACAACAACAACACTAGTGGACACAACAACAACTTCAGTGAACACAACAACACCGAAGATGTCAACATCAATACTAACAACCACAGTTGTTACCTCATATGGTATTGTACATTAAATCTAAAGAAGGAAGTTCTGTGTATCTCATGAAATATTATCTTGGTTATAATTCCTGTTTTCGTTTGTAGAGCACAACGTATCGTTTACCATGGATCTAATTTTTAATACTTCATACAATGACCCAACCAACCAAGTTTACAAAAACATTAATAAAGCTGTAAGTCTTAATGTGTCTTCTGTGTCATTCAGTTTTGCCACATTGACTTCGTTTTTTATCCTGATATGTTTGTAAATTCACTTGGTCTGAAACAGATTCAAACACAAGCTAAGATGTACATCTCAACTCTACAATCAGCAAAGTTGATTGGCTTTCAGTAAGTCTGAATTATTTTGATTTTATTCTCTTTCATAAATTACTTGAAATGTGAAGTGGAAAGGATAGTTATTCAGCAGGTCTTTGGTTCAGACTGAAATAGCTTAACAACTGTTGGACATGAAGATTGTTGTGAAATTTCCAGCTGACATGCATAGTCTGTAGAGGAACAATCCTAATGATAATGATAATCCCCTGACTCTACCTGCAGCACCACCAGCAGTGCAAAGTTTTCATTTATCTTCTGCATATCACATGATGTTTCTGCATGTCTTTTACAATCCATTCCTTCCTTCATTCTGACTGAGGTTTACAAACAGGCAGCCCTATAACTTATTGCAATTTACAGACCATCCAAAAGCAGCCAACTAACTGAACTAACTATACTGGTAAAATTTTGTTTTACAGGAATGGAAGCACCATTGCGCATTATACTATGGAGGCAACGTCTTCTTTTCAAAGCACAGAAATTGAAAAAGTAAAAACTGGGATATTTAAAGAGCTGGCAAATAAATACCCAATAATATTTGACAGTAAGCATTTTATGTATTTCTGACAGACATAGAATGTTGGGTAATTTTTTTTAAAAAGGGCTCTCTGATGTTTGTGTACCGATGATTGCATAATAATTGTCTGACCTATATGTTCACTTCCTAAAGGCTTGACCCCCTTAGTGTTTGAACCACAGCCTGGCAAAACTGTGACTGTGACATGTGGACCCCCACCGCCGGATCTCAATTTTGCTAACAACTGGACTGTAGAGTGGAGACATAAAAATAACTCAATACCTAAAGATCTTCGATACAACGTTAATCAAACTGATGGAGCAGCAAAATTAATTGTGTTAAATTTCACTACCACTGACAATGGTAAGAAGTGGCTCCAGTATGGTGCAGTCAGGTCCATGTATTTTATGTCAAATGGGTTTTCATTTAAAAAAAAAAAGCAAAACCAAAACTGGGAAACAATTGGTATTTAGAAGCAGGGTTGTCTTCTGAATTAAAATACATTTTCTTTCTTAGTGTTGAGTTTATTTGTATGTTAGGAGAAGTGTACTGTGGGTATGTTGAAGGAGAGCAACCTACAGTACCTATGAACAAGACATGCAGCCTTCTTCTAATGGTTGCCTTAAAACATAATAACTTTATAGTTTCTTTAATAGTAGAGTTCATGTGTATGTTGACCAAAATAGTAAGTAGGGTAAAAAAATCTGCCTCATAATTGACGTTCAAGGTGACTACAAGGGTCTATTACAAGTCCTGACTGAGCACACCACTTCAGCATACTCTTCTCAGAAACACCCCTGCTCCTTCCAAATTGTGTATATAAGACAGTGGAAATTTCACCACAAGACTTTTCATTCCTTCTACCATCTGCAATAAACCCTTTATAATCTGTGTAAACCCATGTTTACGTGCAATTCCTTTGACAATTTAATTGACTTCTGGCTATGTGGCTAACTCAGCAGCATCAAAACCTGATGTATTTTAATTCATGATTTCCATTTACAAAGATTTCAAATAAAAACACACTATCCATGTCATATTGTCAAAACAAAAAACTAAAAGTTGTAGTTTTGTGAAAATGAAAATCCACTGGCCACCAAGTACATGGACCCAGTCAGTAAATGACTTGTATTTCTCAGGTGACATTTCCAGATGTACGCACACAAATTTACTGCTTCTGTTTTTACCTGCACAAATGCAGAACTCCAATTGATTTGTCTTGTCAATTGACTGTCTTGTCTTACAGTGCAACCCAACCCAATGCATTACTTCATCTGCTGTTTAGTCTGACACATCAAGATAAGAAAAATTAATAATAATTTAACCAAAGAATGGTTTTTTCTCCCAAAACCAATCCTGATATTATAATTTACTATAGATAGTGAATTATAATATCAGGATGGTTTTGTATATCTAAAGTAGAAACTTTTTGCATCAGTCTTTTAAAGCAAAATTTCTTTAGGTTCTTTAGATTATAATTTTGGTGACTATTCCCGAGGTGGTATTGTCATACTACAGTTTTTTATATTTGTTTAGCAGTACTGCCTCCCTTCAGGGGTCACCACAGTGAATCATCTGCCTCCATTCAACCCTATCCTCTGTATCCTCCTCACCCACACCAACTATCCTCATGTCCTCCTTCACTACAGCCAAGAACCTCCTCTTTGGTCTTCCTGTAGGCCTCCTTCCTGGCAGCTCTAACCTCAGCATCCTTTTACCAGTGTATTCACTGTCCCTCCTCTGAACATGTCCAAACCATCTCAATCTGGCTTCCCTGGCTTTTTCTCCAAAACATCTAACTTGAGCTGTCCCTCTGATGTCCTCATTCCTGATCCTATCCATCCTCGTCACTCCCAGAGAGAACCTCAACATCTTCAGCTCTGCTACCTCCAGCTCTGCCTCCTGTCTTTTTCTCAGTGCCACTGTCTCTAAACCAGACAACATTGCTGGTCTCTCCACTGTCTTGTCCACCTTTCCTTTCATTCTTGCTGACACTCTTTTGTCACACATCCCACCTGACACTTTCCTCCACCCGTTCCAGCCTGCTCTTCACTTCTTTTCCACACTCTCCGTTGCTCTGGACTGTTGACCCTAGGTACTTAAAATCCTCCACCTTCTTCACCTCTACTCCCTGTAACCTCATCGTTCTACTTGAGTCCCTCTCATTTACACACATATACTCTGTTTTACTGTGGCTAACCTTCATTCCTCTCCTTTCCAGAGCAAACCTCCACCTCTCTAGATTTTCCTCCACCTGCTCCCTGCTCTCACTACAGATGACAATGTCATTGCAAACATTATGGTCCACAGAGATTCGTGTCTAACCTCATCTGTCAGCCTGTCCATCACCACAGATAAGATCTTGTTAAGTGGCCCAGTCAAAAACTCTTCTGCCACCTCTCCTAAACACTTCCATACCTCCACAGGTATGTCATCAGCACCAACTGCCTTTCCACTCTTCATCCTCTTCAGCGCCTTCTTCACTTCATCCTTACTGATCTTTGCTACTTCCTGCTCCACAACAGTCACCTCTTCTACTCTGTGCTCTCTAACATTTTCCTCATTCATCAACTCTTCAAAGTATTCCTTCCATCTTTCCATCACACTTGTGGCACCTGTCAACACATTTCCATCCCTGTCCTTGATCACCCTAACCTGCTGCACATCCTTCCCATCTCTGTCTCTCTGCCTCGCCAACCTGTACAAATCCACCTCTCCCTCCTTAGTGTCCAACCTATCATACAAATCCTCATACGCCCTTTGTTTGACCTTTGCCACCTCTACCTTCACCTTACACTGCATCTCCCTGTACTCATGTCTGTTCTCTTCTGTCCTCTCAGTGTCCCATTTCTTCTTAGAGGTTTCCTCTTAACACACTCCTGAACTTCCTCATTCCACCACCAAGTTTCCTTATCTGCTTTCCTCTTTCCAGATGACACACCAAGTACCCTCCTACCTGTCTCCCTGATCACTTTAGCTGTAGCTGTCCAGTCATCTGGAAGAACCTCCTGACCTCCCAGACCCTGTTTCAGCTCCTCCCTGAAAACCACACAACACTCTTCCTTTTTCAACTTCCACCACTTGGTCCTCTGCTCTGCCCTTGTCCTCTTCATCTTCCTCACCACCAGAGTCATCCTACACATCACCATCCTATGCTGTCTGGCTACACTCTCCCCAGCCACTACTTTGCAGTCACTGATCTCTTTCAGGTTGAAACGTCTGCACAAGATGGAATCAACTTGTGTGCTCCTGCCTCCACTCTTATATGTCGCCCTATGCTCCTCCCTTTTCTGGAAAAATGTGTTCACTACAGCCATTTCCATCCTTTTTATGAAGTCTACCACCATCTGTCCTTCTGCGTTCCTGTCCTACATACCAAACTTACCCATCACTTCCTCGTCACCTCTGTTTCCCTCACCAACATGTCCGTTGAAGTCTGCCCCAATCACCACTCTCTCACCACTAGGGATACCCTGAATCACCTCATCCATCTCCCTCCAGAATTTCTCCTTCTCTTCTAACTCACATCCTACCTGTGGGGCATAACCACTGACAACATTCAACATCACACCTTCAACTTCCAGCTTCAGACTCATCACCCCATCTGACACTCTCTTCACCTCCAGAACATTCCTAGCAAAATCCTCCTTCAGGATAACTCCTACTCCATTCCTCTTTCCATCCACACCATGATAAAACAGCTTGAACCCTGCTCCTAATCTATAGGCCTTGCTACCTTTCCACCTGGTCTCCTGAACACACAAGATATCCACCTTTCTTCTCTCCATCATGTCAGCCAACTCTCTAGTTTTCCCTGACAAAGTCCCTATATTCAAAGTCCCTACTCTAAGTCCTACACTCCTGCGCTTCCTCTTCTCTCTTTGCCTATGAACACGCCTTCCTCCTCTCTTTCTTCGACCAACAGTAGTCCAATTTCCACTGGCACCCTGTAAGTCAACAGCACCAGTGGCGGTCATTGTTAACCCGGGCCGTGACCGATCTGGTATGGAAGTCATATTTGTGATTCGCATGTTTGATTTGGCTTAAATTGTACGTCTGATGCCCTTCCTGACACAACCCTTTGCATTTACCCGGACTTGGGACCGGCACATGAAGACACTGGATTGTGTCCCCTTGTGGTTGCATTTGGCTTCTCGTTGATATGACACTTAATTAATAATCAATTTCCTTTCATTTCAGGATTTTATGAATGCAGGTTGATAAGTGCAGTCAAATCAGTTTTCAGACAAACATCCAATGGTGCATTCATTCTGCCCGTAATCCAAGTGGCACCAGTCAAACTAAAGGTGAAGTGTGGCACTGGAATGAAAGTGCAACTGCAGTGCTTTGTCAACTGGCCCCACAAAGTTGAATTTAAAAATCTTTCTGCAGGTAACAAGCAACAAAAAGCAAATCAGACATTTGTTATATAAAATTGACATATGAATGCAAACAACTATATGAAATATTTTTCAACTGCAAATAGTTGTACTTTACATTGATATGAGTTCTTGTGTGTGTGTGTATGTGTGTGTGTGTGTGTGTGTGTGTGTGTGTGTGTGTGTGTTACTTTTAGGTCCAGGTGAGCAGATCAGCAATTCCGTTTCCATCACTCAGTGTGTCAATAAGACTTTCATTTGCCAAGTGAAAAACTTTGAAGCATTTAAAAGTGAAATAACACTGGAGCAATCTACAGAAGGTGAGTACAATCCAAACAGAGCATTTAATACAGGACAAGATGTTTTACATGTACTAAGATCGAAATCTGCTTCCTTCTTCTTAGATTTTGAATGTCAAAATTATACTGTCTATGGTTATGGAAAAGACAGTGATCGTGTTGACGGTCCCTGTGCACCAGGCATGGTGGGACAAAAGACAGCGGTTTGTAGGAATAAACAGTGGCAAGAGACAGAAGACAACTGTGTCCTAAAACCTATTCAGGACCTGTTTGAACAGTCTAAGGTAGCATGTTTCTGTATCTTACATCCAGTGGTCATATCACTTAATTTTAAACAAGTAACTAGTGACATTAAAAAATCAGACAAATGGATTACAAAGAACAATAAATTCAGATGTTGAAATTTAGACGTACATGTTGTTCAGTAACTGAATTGACAGAAAGTAGTTAAATGACCTGTAGACTAACTAGCTAATCCAAAGATTTTTGGGGAGGGCAAGTCTTATTCATGGGGCATACACCATGGAGTGAAATGGAACTTTAGCTGCTACTGTTTATTACCAACTGATGGAATTTTAACTAGTGAAAATGACAGTCAGCATCAGGAAAAATAAGAAGCTATTTGCAAACCTTCTAACAGAATGCACATTGCTCAGGATTCACCACTTGATGAATCTGTTCGTTTTGTAAATGAGGGTGTCAGAACTGCCAGAGTCAGTTGTACTAATTCACTCATATTTACCGTTCACACACTATAATTTTCAGCACTAAAATGTTGCACCATAAAGTCTATTGGCTATTGTGAAGGAGAACAGTGCTGCAGTACAGTAGAGTATAGTAAGAACAGTATATAGACTTGATTGGGTTTGCATTAGCGCCATTCAATTATGTCTCTGTTCACTAGGGATGTCCCTAATATTAACACCTTTGGGTTATGTATAGTTTATGTAAATGAACTTTGCCTTTTCAGAGCATTAAAGATGTTACAGGTGGATCATATATAGTATGACATGTAGTTGTAACTTTGTGTGATGTTTCTCTTTGTCATTCAAATCTCACAGTTCGTGAATGAACAATCACTACCAGAATTCTTTAAAAACCTCAGTGATGTCACTGTCAATTTCACTGACACTGTGGTTGAATCAGCTCCTACCATTAAAACCATTGTTCAGATACTCAACAATGTAGCAAACCAGATGTCATCGTTAAACCTCTCAATAAACAACACTATAATGAAGGTATGTAAATTAGTCTGCTGTTGTTTCCACATATCTTAAATAATATGCACATGTTGTATGTGCAGACTACTATTTACACAATCTAATATCTTCCTTCCTTTCAATTCAGGATGTCCTAATAACTGCAGGTGTTCTTACCATAAATGAGACAAAGAAATCATGGGACAGAATAAACTCCAATGACAACAGTCAGAGCTCAAACAACAGCGCCAACAATAAAAGTGTCAGCTCACAGTTCTTGCAGTCACTTGAGAACATAACACGTCGCCTGATCAACAGCTCTGCTGACATTAACACATCTTCAGTTCTCTTGAAGAAAACTGCATTCAACAACACATTCAATGCTTCATTTGATTCTTCAGTAGAGATAAAGATACCAGAGGCTTATGGAGGAGAAAAGTTCATCACTGTGATAACATTTAAATCGATGGATAACGTGCTCCCTGCAAGAGACCAAACCAATTCAACCTTAGAAGTCATCAATGGGAGAGTTGTCCTTGTTCAGTCCAGTGGCAGCATCAAAAATATTTCCCTCACGTTTAACACTATAAACAATAATCTGGAGGACCCTCAGTGTGTTTTCTGGAACTTCAGCCTCTTTACTGGTCTGGGAGGTTGGGATGATGGGGGCTGTGAGTTGGTATCCAAAACAAACGAAACCGTCACTTGTACCTGTGACCACCTGACCTCATTTTCTATTCTCATGTCACCCAACAGTCCAGATGACCCTGTCTTGAAATACATAACCTACGTTGGAGTTGGAATATCTATAGGTTCCTTGGTGATATGCCTCATCATTGAAGCCGTCATTTGGAGAAAAATAAGAAGGAACAACACATCTTATTTGCGGCATGTTTCCATTGTTAACATTGCCGTGTCTCTCCTGATTGCAGACATTTGGTTTATAGTTGGTGCAGCCATCTCAGATGGGAAGGAGAAACCCCTACCTGCATGCACTGCAGTTACCTTTTTTATTCATTTCTTCTACCTAGCCCTTTTCTTCTGGATGCTAGCATCAGGTCTGTTGTTGTTGTACCGCACAGTTAGTGTCTTCGATGTGGGTTTGTCTAAAAAATCAATGTTGGCTATTGGATTCTCTCTTGGCTATGGGGCCCCTCTCATCATCGTGATTATAACTATATCTGTGACTGCACACAAACTAACATACATCCGACAAGATGGAGGCTGCTGGCTGGACTGGGACAAGTCCAAGGCTCTACTGGCATTTGTGATCCCTGCACTGATGATAGTGCTGATAAACCTGATCATCCTGCTTGTGGTGCTATACAAAATGTTGAGGAGAAGGGCAGTGGTAGACACAGCACAAGCAGCTGAGAGGCACGCTCTAGTGGTTATTGCCAGGACCTTGGCTGTCCTCACACCACTTTTTGGTTTGACTTGGGGTCTGGGAGTCGGAACCATGGCAGTACCATACAATAGAGGAACCCATATTTCATTTGCATTCTTCAATTCCCTGCAGGTACAAATAGAGCTGATATGCATATTATACTTTATTGGTTATTAATTCTTTTAGTCTGAATAATAAGTTTGCCTGTTGTCTCTGTAGCCCTCTAAGCTGATGCTATGCTGTGTGTTTTTACAAAGGGTTTCTTCATATTGGTGTTTGGGACTCTGCTGGACAAAAAGGTACGTATGTCCACTTCAAAGTGTAATTTACATGGAATATTTTATTTATATTGGATAGATAATGTTAATATGCTCTTCTGAATGGTAGTACCTGTAGCATTGCAGGCATTTAGAGAAAAAAATTAATCAATCCATTTAATGGAACGTAAAGAAGGGCAGCAATCTGGGTGTGCTGTTACTGGCATTTGAATAATCCATCCATGAGTTTAAGGCCTTATCAGATCAAAACCCTGTGTTTTGGTTTATAAGTCATAAACATAATAGCGACAAGACTTAATCACCTGTCATAACAATTAGAGATAAATGCTAAAATTATAGCATTTGCTGTACTAGGTGTTAATCTAATGTGTTCTTGCACATACATGTAGTTTTACTTGTTGACCATATACAAAATGTTTTCCTTAAAAGAAACTTGCTTGTTTTTATACCAGTCTGCTAATTTTTGAGATTTCTCTTTTCAGGTTCGGTCAGAAATATCATTGATGTCACAATCTTCCAGAAGTGGAACAAGGGTAAGAACAGTTGTCTTTAGCAGGTAATCATTCCCTTTTTAAATATTGCAGTGATTCATAAATTTTCTTTTTTCTGCATTTTAGAGCACCAGCGCTGGAACCTCATCAACGAGCAGACTGGGCTTTTTCCGCAACCTGAGAAGACGCAGAGGTATAAAATAAAAAATTTAATAACAAAAAAGAAACATGAGGTTAAACACATTTCTAAATGTGAGTGTTGTTGTATTACCAATACAAACTGCTTGTATCCATTACTTTGGTGGAGATTCAAATACCTCAACCACAATTGGCTGCAAACTTTGTACAGAGCTTTTTTGTCCCAAGAGGATGAATCCTAATGACTTCATTAACATATAGTAGCCAAAAAAAAAAAAAAAAACACACTAACACAAACCTCTAAGTTTGTAATTCTGTGAATGGTTGACTGGTAGAAAGAATTGCAGAATGAATTACAAAATGACTGCAAACAGCCACCACCATTGAACTCAAACCCATTATTGATGTTAAACTGTTAGATTTTTTTGTTAGTATGTGGCTCCAGTTGTTACCAAGCTCCTGTAAAACAGTGACACGAACCTAATTGAATTATCTGGTCATTTAATTGTCTGGTGGGGGTAACGTATATAGTGTTCAATAGTAATGAGACTGAATTATTTATTGTGTTGTGTTTCAGATGGTTACCACATATCATCTAGTGACCACGTTGCATCCAGCTCCTCTGTCAACACTTGATGATCATTGTAGACAGTCGAGATGACAGTCGTCCAAGACAACAGTCCCATGTTTTATTTCTTACTTCAGTGTAGCTTTAACAAGTCAGGTGTATGAAGGGGAAATCTGAAGGATTGTGTAATACTGAACAAAAGTCAAGCAGCATAAATTCAGTCATATTTGGTCAAGTTTTCTTTTGCCAAAGCATTGCTCCCAACAACACGTTGTAATACACATCAGCAAAAATACTTCATTGTACTTTATACGTTTTATGCATAAAATGTATTGTAATAATTGCAACAGTTTTCCATCCAGTCACAATTGTTTATATTTTTCTGTGATTGTAATTAAAATGTACCTATAGTTGTGAGGTTAGAGGCTAGGGAACATGTTCTTAGTGTTGTATAAACATTAGTGGTGTGTGTCCCAGGACTTACATATAGTATGTGATTATCAAAGTTAAAGGAAACAAGCAAAGACAAATTTATTTTGCTGTTTTTAATTAACACAAACAACAAAACGTCCACAAAGTAGATGCAAAGTGGTTCTTGTTTTGTTTTACTTTGCAAATCAAATCAACTGGATGAGGCAAGGCTGTCTTACACAGATTAGTGATCTTGTTTATTCAAGGAGCGAGTTCACAAAGACAAGATGTCTTGGGCCATCAGGACTTTCAAACAGGTTAAGAAAGGAATTACTCAGAGAAGACATAAAGAGCAAGAAATCTTTTATATGCATTGTGTTGTTGACATTGGTATTAGGTACTATGCATTTAATTATGATGGTTAAGGTTAGGATTAAGACTATGGCACACATTAATATTTCATTGTCAAAGAAAGACAAACATGAGTTGATCCTGGATATTCAGCTTATATTTTGTGCAGTAGTCCTGTGTGGCATTAAATTGAGTTGAAATCAGATCATAGCTACACAGTTTTATCACTGTAGTTTGTGATATGCTCATCAAAGTCAATACTGAATGGTACAAAAAGTTGAAAAAACACCAGTAGTGTTTAATATGCTGTATCTTTATTCTGATCTAAATCATCTTGCTTATAGTTTTTATAGCTTGGAGGGAAAGCAGCAGAGTAGAGGCTGGTCTTCAGTATACTGATGTAAAACAAGTGTTCCACAAAGCCACAGTGATTATTGGTACATCATATCATAGTCCTTCCAGGTTACCACAGGCTGCAGTAAATGTTAAACAGCCCCATAGTTAACATGTGGTGAAACTTTTAAATACAAAGAGAGAACGTGCCTCTTTGGTTGTTTTCTGCATTTTATTGTTTGATCCATGTAAATATATAGTTTTTAACATCTCCATTTTGTTCCTCTGTTTATTTTTTGTATAATGCATTTTGCAGCTACCGATTTTTCCACTTTTGAAAAGTTGTCTTGTATTTGTAGTACAGCACTGTATACTGTATGTATTACCTATATTAATGACGTGTTTGTGGTGAATGAAAAGTAAAAAAACTAACAGTTTAACTGTAGCTATCCTATTTATTGCATAATTAATTTTGTGCAATTTGTCATTATAATCCTGAGTGACATGCATCGTCTGATATTATGCTCTTTCCTGACAGTGTTAGTTTAACAATGCAGATCATTAAGTCCCGTTGCACTAATATGGCCACAAAATGTCAACTGTGCCACTGACGAGCTACTGTAATGGCCCCTACATCCAAAGTCTGTTTCTGTGTGGCCTAATATTAATTCAGATATTGTGCTTTTCCTCCTGGAACAATATATGTAACCTGTATATATTGATTTGATGCATTAAAATGGTCATTATGGTGAAGTGGTCACAGTGTATATTGTAAGTATATCGGTCACTCTTAAAACTTGTAACATGGGGGCTGCAGTAACTAACATTTCTGAAGAATAACCTTTTTTATTGGACAGTTTGTGGGGGAAAAAACACTTAGGGACAGCCCTGCCTACAGCAAACCTCAAAGACTACAAGCATCATTACATCATTTATGCTGCCATGCAAATTCCCAACGTGCATTGGTTTGCTACCCTAAAATAACAAATGGAAATATGATAAGGAAACAGTTAATGATTCTCTGTTTGCTGTTGACATAGAAGATGAAAATGCTTGTTCTAGTGCTAAATGCAATATCTACACTCAGCTGATCTTCATACACCTTCTTGTCTGACTGATCTTGACTGAATATGACTTAAACAGAGACATTTAAATGAGCAGAGAAATCATGAGAAAATGCAAAGAACAAAGTTTCCTCTGGTTGGGTTTGTTCAAACACAGGAAGTTTTTTTTACACAATAAATTAAGGGTTTTTCCAAGTTAATTTTGGTGACAGTTTGTAGGTTACATATTGTATCATCATCATCATTATTGTTCAAGAGCACAATTGTGACTGTGATGATGTATTTTTATATTCAAATTTTGTGCTTACAAAAGATTTATTTTCTTGTAAGCCTATAGTGGTGGATATGTTGGTTTGTTTATTTAGATCTTTGAATAATACTAAAATTTAAAAATACATTGTTAGAAGTGTAAATTCTACATTTAAATTTAATTGCAGTAGCAAAATGTATTTAAAGTATAAAAATAGAATAACTCACTACACAACCATGGCTTTCAGTGTTGTTATTAAACATTGTTCTACTGTAGTATTAGCAGTTAATGCTATTGTTAAAGTATCACCATGTAATAATTGTAGATGTATTGTAGATGTATTTTCTGTATTGCAATTATAGTGAATTGCACTGGCTTATTACAGGCTTTTAAAATCTAAGATGTATGGGAATAAAAGTATAACATAAATTAAATACTCAATTTCAAATACCCTGAAATTGTTCATATGTGCAATATAATAATAATGAAGGATCCTCAGGATGTGGTTGAAGCCAGGTGACTCAATGAGAGAGAGCCATACAGAGCTGTCAGATGACACAGCCATCTGCTGTGTGACCTCCTGAAGGAGATTGCTTGATTTGGTAGTCAAATACCCATGGAAAGCTGAAAGTCTCGGTGCATACGCTGACCAGTCCATGCAAATGGCCTTTTGATACAAAGCTGGAGCACAACCCCAGGGCACCCCCTGCCCCCAACTACCCCTTCCAAACATACACACCATGCTGAACACACACACCTGACCTTGTCCAAGCCTAGCCTAGTCCATCCTTTTCTTGCAACTAGTGCTCACTCTAATTCTGATGTGCACCTAGTAACTATGGAGCTCAGTCAGATGGTGGTTTGTTAGTTGCACCAAAGTTGACAGATGAATTATTGATTTCTGTACGGTGTGTTAAGTGTAAAGCCAAGGTAAGTGATTTTTAATTATTCATTTACTTTTTGAAAAAGATGGGCTCTGTACACAGGAACTGTATTATAGACATTTTTCTCTCTACTATTAAGGAAATAGCATAAGAAGCATCTCAAAACAAATAAAAACATGTGTCTGGTTTGATATTTGATGTCTTAAATTAACAACCAGCCCTTTACTTTACCTACAAATTCACCTTCATTAAGCCTAGACTGATCATCTCAACCCAGAAACCTTCAGCCTGATAAAGTCAAAAATAATCTTTTAATATTTGGTGTGAAATGTACACACTAATCCTGCAACAATATAATACACTTGTTAATAAGACCTTTTCTACAGGCCAAAGAATAGAGAGCTCTGTTTCTTGGAATCATCAAGGTGGACTGCATGGAGATTCCCCTGACTTACTGCTGACTTCAAAGATTTAAAGTAAGTCAGTGTTTGACTTACTTTAATTGGGAAAATGGTTCTGAACAATATTGCACTAGGGAAGTGTGACGAAAACTTACAGAAACAATTTTCATGCTTTGGGTTCACAGTTTAAATGAATGAATGAATGTTTTTCAGAAACATGCAAAGTTAATATATGTTGATCTTGGAACTTGTTAAACTGGTTGTGTGTGTGCCCATAGTTGTATTGTACCTCTATGTACGGTACATGATGTATAACCACAGTGCAACCTTGGTTAAAAGCCATGTCCTCTGCAAGAAAATGAGGTGGGCAGAGATAGTACCACAGATGCTTGGTCATATTGGGTGCATGGTGCCGGTGATGTGGACAGGGGCGAGGAGCGCACTGTTACAAAAGCAGTGAAAACCAACAACTCCTTGTTTGTATTCAGACTTTAAATGCAAAGTGATGCAAACAAGCTTGCATACAAGCTTTCCATACTTTGGAAAGAAAAACACAAACATGTCATAAATGTCAGAATCACAGTTAAAAATAGACTTGATGATGTTGACAGAGCAAACAAAAACAAGTCAAATAAAAGCTCATGACAGAAAGACTAGTGTATTTAAAATGTAATGCCTTTGAACAGACAGGGACATACTGCAAAGTTTAAACTGTTTAATCTATATTTGACATATATGGTTTACATAAGGCCTTACTCTTATTAAAATTATGAATACAATCAGGTCTATGCAAAATTGTAATTTTCTGAGTGTTATATTTATCATCAAACAGTTCATACTTAGAAATATGACCTTCTGTTATAAAACCAAAACTGATAAGCAGACACTGACATCACTGAGTTTCTGAAGGGACATTTTGAAGCTAGAAGATTAATACTGAATATTAATTCATCAGGTGGCCCAAAACACTACTTGTGATATAGTTCTGTGTTTGCTGACTGAGCTGCCTGTAATACAGTCGCTATAACAACTTTACAAGGTGCTAAGTCAAGGTTCTGTTTAAGTTTAAACCTTATAACCCATCATTGAACTACTAATTAGAGAGCATACTTTTACACACTGGAGAATTTGTAAATCCTATTAAAATATAAAATGTTTGCTTAAGTCCATGTATATGTGTACATTTATAGACATATAAATACGTGCATGTATTTTTACTCTCCTCATTCCATAATTGATGCTACTATTAAGTTATCTTTTATTCCCCTCTAGATTAACAATGTGTTCCAGGCTTTTTGTGTTTCTGGTTGGAGCCGTGTACCTCTACTATGTGGTAAACCTTTTTCTCTGTCTTTGCTGTAGTTTTGGACAAGACTACATCCAAGTGAATCTTGTTTATATTCTACTTTAATTATTGCTCCTTTATGATCTATTGTTTATTTCACTGACTAAAAACTTACTTAGACTCAATTTCATTTTGTATGTATATCTATATTTATCATAAGTCTAAATTACAAGCAAAAAGACTAATTTTGTTGTTTGCTTCTTCCTGCCATTGCAGCAGGACCTTGCGGCAGGTGAGTTCCTTCATTAAAGCACCTCAAAACCTCCCCAAATTAGGGCCAGGATTAAAGGCCTGGTCGCACCAGAAGGGGATTCGCTCGTGGGGGAAAAAATAATTGGCAAATTTAAATTGCATGACCAACAATCAACTGCTCTTGTATGCTATAAATTTCATTTCAATTCAGTGAGTTTGCTAAACATACACACACATAAATAAAAAAAAATCCTCATGTTGTTGTAGAGGATATCTATGTTGCTGAGCTGATGGTGGAGAGTAATGTCACACTGGACGCACAGACCATCCTGACAATTCTGAAAACAACAGATAACTTTCAAGTGATCGATTCCACTGGAGTATCCCACATGGTGACACTCCTACCAAATGAATTGCAACTAGTAGCAGGTATGTTACAGGAGCACAGTTTTCTTTCTGTGGTTAAAGTATGACAGGGTAACTGGTCTCACAAAACTGAGGGACAAATTCAGTAAATAACAAAGCAACTGATTTTCATAAAAAAAAACTGCTATATAGAAGTACTGGTACTTAAGAGATTAAAAAAAAGTTTTCTGGGGCTTTGAGGAATTCACATACTGTGAGTGTGTGTGTGTGTGTGTGTCTGTGTGTGCATGTGATTCTTTCTAGAGTGTCTTCTTGTTGGAGATGATACCATTTGCAGCTGCAGTGAGGGGTACACTTGGAGCAATGAAGTGTGCTACACTTATGGTTGTTGCAGTCAAACTGCTTGCACAAAAAATGTGTCCTACATTGCACCACTCTGCATTGCCAAAATCAATGGTAACAGTGATGCATGCAAAAATGTAATTTTTTTACACTAGTAATATAATCTGAAAGTGCTTCTGCAGTGATTTAGAGTTAGATTTTATTCTTGTTTTTTACTTTTTTTCCAATATGGACAAATGTTGCAATTTATGTCAGAGCTGAAACTAATGATAATGGTGATGCATGTTTGTTCAACACAGTTAAAATCTTTGGATCAGTTATACTGCAATCAGGACTATGGAGTAGTGCCCAAACCATCATGGTACATTTCACTCTCATCATAAAGTTATATTTATACACAGTAGATGTAGATGTAGTAGATGCTTGTAGATGTTTGCCACTCTAATAACTCAAATATGAACAATTGAATGCTTTTTCTTTTCACAGCTTACAAATGCATTTAAAAACCTGAATGGCTTCCAGTACCTGAACTTAACTGGTCAAAGGTAACAATATGGATTTATTAATTTCTTTTTTAAAAGGGAGCAAAACTGTATTGTCCTTAAATGCCCAGTCTGGTCAAATCCTGTACAACAAAAACAAAGAGAGAGGTCTCATTTATCCCTTAATTAAATATTAAATATCAAAAAGACACACTATAAAGTTCCTGGCCATTTTCACAATCAATCAGAACATGCAGCTCACTGTGGCACCATTCATCCTCTGTTCTGACACACAGTCTGACCTTGCTATACTTAGAGCTGTTAGTAAGGTTACAAATAAACCTATATGACTGCATATTGTTACATGGCCTATAAGGAGAGACAATAAGCTTTGTGTACATTGATCATGCATTACTTCCAAAATGCAGCACTAACAAATAAGGTGTTCAACGCCAACATTATGAAGATATGGTTAGGAGGAACGTTTTGTGACTTAGCATACACATTTGTTTAAAAGGCTTGAGGATAAAAACTTGAGGATAAAATTAAATATTTTCACTGTTCAAATGAAGTGAGATAAATAATACAAATATAGATTTTCCATATCATGAACCAAATTGAAACTTTCTGTATCATTAACCAGTTATTTTTCATTTATCCTTGCTGAATCTTGAAGGCTAGGCAATACGATTGCTGACTTTGAAGTACATGTCGCTGTCAAATTTGAGACTTACAGACTTCAAATCGTAGTGGATAACATACAGGTACTTCTTGCAGCAGTGATGCTGGTCAACACTGAAGGTCAGTCAAAGCATGTTTCTGTTTATTGTTATTTTATTTAGATCATGGTGATTGTAATTATTACAGTAGCTGCTGAAATGCATGCTCTTATCAACTCATAACTAGTAAGTAGTACTCATTATTTTTGGTTCTTATTTTTCAAAATAAAAGTCAATGATTTTGCAAAAAGACTTGTTTTAGGCGTAAACTGCAGTGAAGAGCATCTTCTAAATATGAGTTGTTGATATAGCATATACCATATTATATATATTATACCATATTTGTGACAATCAGTTTAAAGCAAGCAGCTTCAGTGTTTTATTAGTAGCACAGGGTATTAGTACAATCCAAAAATGATAAGTCACACACACATTTTAACACACTCAATCCCCAGTTGCTTAAAGAACACACTGTACTGTAGCACCAGGTTACTGTAAAGCTACGTATAAAAGCAGCAGCTCAGTGATAAAATTTCTAACACATCAGCAACAGCCTTATTTTGGAAGAATAGCTTGCTCATTATATCATTATTATATGTTCTGTTTTGGGCAGCATGGTGGATGAGTGGTTAGCACTGTTGCCTCACAGCAAGAAGATCCTGGGTTTGCAACCCGGCCTTTCTGTGTGGAGTTTGCATGTTCTCCCTGTGCTTGTGTGGGTTTTCTCCAGGTACTCTGGTTTCCTCCCACAGTCCAAAAACATGTATGTCAGGTTGATTGGTGACTCTAAATTGCCCATAGGAGTGAGTGTGAGTGTGTGAGGTTGTTTGTCTCTATGTGGCCCTGTGATGGACTGGTGACCTGTCCAGGGTGTACCCCTGCCTTCCACCCAAAGAGAGCTGGGATAGGCTCCAGCAGATCCCCGTGACCCTGGTTAAAGGAATAAGTGGGTATAGATGATGGATGGATGTTCTGTTTTGGAGCAGACAGACAGAACACACAGCTGCCTACAAATGTTTGGCCACTTTGGATGGAGTTCTTTTAAATGCATGTCTGCACTTAACATCCACCTGCACTGTTGTCCCAGCAAAGCCTTCCCTGTGTGAAGGTCTTGCACAAAGCCAACTAGAGAAATACTGTTGAATCAGTATAATTAATACTGATGTTTTATCTATTATTGATAGGATGTCATTTCACTACATCGTTTTTCATTGCCATTATCAGGGGTGCAAACGAACATGAATAAATCTGATGTTTGATTTTATTTAGAGTCAGTGTCTAACCCAAATCATATACATGTATTTATTTAATTTATATTCAAATAGTTGAATCCTTATTTACATATTTTAAAATATAAATATGTTAGATTCTTGTTCATTTTTCACGTTAATCTTTCACAAAGATTTTACAGAACATTCCACAGAATTAACTATAAGGATCCTTTTTAAAAAGATTTTACAATATAGCAGACATACCATGTGGTCAGTATTTATTTCTGATTGGTTATTCTTTACTGTGATTAGCTGAGAATTGCTTTGTTGTAATAAATGAATGTTGTAATTAAATGGGCCTTAGACACAACCAAGAACTTTCTTACTCTTTAGTTCTTGCTATACTGTAGAACACTCATGTTTAATCCGTGAATGTTTAATAAATAAATATAAGGCTGTAATGGTTTACTTCCTTGGGAAATTTACTTTCATAAATGTGTTCTGGCTAACCACAGCAGATTTTTTTACTGTATTCTTATCACCATCTTCACACAGGAATGGTCACCATTGACTCCCCAAATATGACCATGTGCTACCAGTCCAGCCCACAAATGAAATGCACTTTTGAGGAGGCAACGGACAGCAGTGGCTGGAATCTAACCAGCAAAACTGTGCGCTATGAGCTCAACAATGGCATTGTGGTCCAACTGGACACTAACTGTGCCACCCCAGAATACAATTCTTGTATTGCAATAACACTCAATCAGGTGGCAGGCATGTGGGAAGGTAATTACAGATGTTTCAAATTACAAAGATTACTTAAAAAATGTTGAATTTAAAAAATGTACGTACTTCGGGCATATTGTGTCTGGAAAGGGAAAACTTTCTATGTGTCTTTCATGAGTCTTTGCCTCACAGCAAGAAGGTTCCTGGTTTAAAACACAGCAGGGGCCTTTCTGTGTGGAATCTGCATGTTCTCCCTGTGCTTGTGTGGGTTTTCTCCAGGTACTCTGGTTTCCTCCCACAGTCCAAAAACATGTATGTCAGGTTGATTGGTGACTCTAAATTGCCCATAGGAGTGAGTGTGAGTGTGTGAGGTTGTTTGTCTCTATGTGGCCCTATGATGGACTGGGGACCTGTCCAGGGTGTACCCCTGCCTTTCACCCAAAGAGAGCTGGGATAGGCTCCAGCTGATCCCTGTGACCCTGGTTAGGAATAAGCGGGTATAGATAATGGATGGATGAATGATGTCATTATCTCAGGGTTTCACATACTTTTTCCAATAACTTGTTTAAATAGACTGTTTGTTCATAATTGTAACTTTGATTAAGATCTGACCATCTTGCAACAAATTAATATACAAACGTAAATGGAGCATTTGTAACATGTAATGTCTGTAATGTTCCCTGCAGGAATATATGAGTGTGGATTCACTAAAGGATCAGTCAGGCACACAGCCAACGCACAACTGCATGTGGCACTCCTACCTGATGTGATCCAGATGAACTTCTATCCTCTCACTGCAGACTGTACGCAAACAGGTGGTAATGTGATTGAAATCAGCGCCACCATAGAAAATAGCCAAGAGAGCTATGACGTTTGGTGGACCTACAGGAATGAGAAAAACAATGTACTTAACACATGTAAGACAAACCAAAAGGATCTTTCAAAATTCTCTGTCCTCTCTGTTCCTTCTGTTAGCTGCACCACAAATCGCACTACTTTGCAATGCAAATTTAAGTACACAGGATTCCTGAAAAATGCATGTAGAATCTACAACCACAAACCTGAAACTAATATTCGTCTTTCTTTCTTTCTTACTTACAGCTATTAATGATATCCTGGTCTATAATTTCAAAGTTACTCTCAATTGTGATTATACCAGCGAAGCCCAATATGTTACCGTCACTTTTAAAAACTCAGTAGGTCAAGAAAAAAGTGCACAAGTGGACATACCAGTAATTTATGGTACCTGATTCTTTTTTTTTTCATTGTTAAATTGAATCTAACCTACTTGAAATTCATATAATGTTGAGTATATTATGATATTCTCACTATCAGAAATGTATTACTTTGTTTAGAATCTCTTTGGATTGTCTTCTTTTGTATTAACTAATCATTCCCTACGTTTTACTTCAAGTGGGCAAACCATTTTGCAAAGAGGAGCAGATAGATGAAGAATTTTGGCCAAACGCCCCAGATGGAAACACAGTGATTAACCAAACATGTCCACTGGGGAGGACTGGCTTTAGTACACGCACTTGTAAAGGCAGTGCCTGGCTGCCTGTGTACTCTGAGTGCATTAGCCAAGAAATGAAGAAAATTTTAAATGACGCAGAGGTGGGTGTGCTGATAGCACTGTATTATGTGGCTTTATTTAACATTGTTGTCAAAAATGTTAAATGTCAAGAGGCGCTAGAAAGTGGATAAATGTACACCCTTTAGACACTCAAATAAAATGGCAGAGGATAAATATAATACAATATAAAGTAAATAGGAGTGATGTTGCTTTAGCTCATGATAGAGAAATGTATTTTATTTTATTGATCAGTGTGAGTCTCTATATCTTAAAATCACTCAAATCAAAATCGAACCTTATAATTTCCAAAATTACAGCTGTTTAGATACTGTTAACATTTTGTGTGAGCATGTCATTTATGTATCTCAGTTGACTGATATATGAAAACACCGTCTCTTTTGTTTCTAGGCCTTTTTGACAGGGCTAGGGTCTACCGAGGAGATGGCAATGCAAATATTTGAAGGACTTGAGAACAGCTCTACATCTGCTTCCAGTAACACCACAGCTGATGTTATTTCTTTCATCAAAATTCTAGATGTGATGGCCACTGCATCAAACTATGTTGTCTTAAAAGAGGACCTCCTTCCTGTAAGTCCCTGCTGATTATTTTTATTGTCATAAATATGGAGTTTTGAGGTCAGAAATTTTCTTTAGTAGGATCAATGGGCTCCTTGGTGTTTCTAAAGTTTTTAACCACGTCACTTGGGCTTCCTCAGTGACTGGAGCTGCTCACTTGTCATGGAGATGCTTTAGTTTTTGTCACATGACCTCAGTATCACATTTGATTGAATCATGAGTGATTAGGTTGAGAAACTGTACTAAACACTTCCAGTCACACACAAAAAAAGAATTTAGACAACTTTGGTTTGTGTTTAAAGCAACTCAGGATACCACACAGGCCAATATCTTAATTTAGATTAATCCATTGGTTACAATACAAGACATCAATTATGAGGGCCCTCCAATATCTGGAGAAAACCCCAACCCAATCATGGCAGACACCTGCAGCTTGACGGCTATGACCTGTAAAGACGAAAACTGGATATGATAGATAGTAGAAACACAGCATTAGTAAAAACACCAGGCCCTGGACAAGAGCATAAACTAGGATGGAGTTCAGCTACAGTCTTAGTGTGCTGTTAGCTGCAAAATGTGTCTTTGCTTTTTAGGTTTGGCTTTAATCCTACTAAGGCTTTAATCCTACTGTGTTATTTTTCTAGAGGTGATTCTTAGCCTTGACATGAGCCTGAAACTGGTACTGGATTTAGGGTGCTACCTTGGGTGGGGAATTGGAATTCTTCCAAAGTACACCAGAATATTCTACACTTTGTGGTTAGGTTTGTTAATGGATAGCCCCTGAGAAGCTAAGCGAAATGCATCTCAGCACTGTTTTATTTTTTAATTGTTTCAGAGTTTGATTAATGGAGCAAGCAATATTTTGAACAAGACCTGGGATGATGTCAACAATACTATTATCCAGAACATGTCAGCAAACTACCTTCAATCTGTGGAGAGTCTGGTGAAGAATGTCAAGGTCAACAGGAGCAGTGGAGTCAACAGTACAAATTTAGCACTCAAAATTAGTCATGACTGTAATGTGTCTGTGTTTGGCATTAACGTCAATCTGAACAGGACCAATGGATTAATAAAATCTCTTGGTGTGAAAAACTTAATGACTAGATTAGGAAACAACCTCGGCAGTACCTATGAGCCTACCAGCCTTTTATTATCAGCCACACTGGAGGACAACAATGATTCACGTTTAGAAATTAGACTGGATTTCCCTAAGGAGGAGTCGAACGGCACTAAACCTTTCTGCGTGTTCTGGAACATCACAAAGAGGAGCTGGTCAAATGAAGGATGCGTTGTCAAAAGAAGCAATAATGAAAGCACAGTGTGTGAGTGCAACCACTTGACGTCATTCTCTGTCCTCATGGCTAAGGGTGAAATAAATCTATTTGGTGACACCCTTGATAAAATTACCAACGTCGGCCTGGGTGTGTCCATCTGCTCTTTGCTCATCTTCCTCATCATTGAGTCTTTAGTGTGGTCGGCTGTGGTCAAGACCAATCTTTCTCATTTCCGTCACACAGCTATGGTGAACATCGCAGTTTTTCTTCTGCTTGCTGACATTTGTTTTTTGGCTTCCTCCTCTCCTGATGTTCTCTCTAGCAGCTGGTGCCTGACTTTGACCATATGCAAACACCTGTTTTTCTTGGTCATGTTTGGCTGGATGCTGTGTCTGAGCGTCATGCTTGTCCACCAGCTGATCTTTGTCTTCAGTCCACTGAGAAAAAGAGTCTTCATGTTCCTGTCTAGCATTGTAGGTTATGTTTGTCCAATCGTGATAGTGGGATGCAGCTTTATATATTACAAATACACCAACAAGCCCTACCATAGTGAGAAAACATGTTGGCTAGTATACGAAAGACTCTTGGAGGGCTCCATACATGCTTTCCTCCTCCCCTTGGGAACAATTATTTTGACAAATCTCTTTTCCATGGTGGTTGTCATTCTTACTCTGGTAAAGACATCTGTTCCAGACAGCAGCAAGGCAGATGACAAAGACACAGCCAAAGGCATCCTTAAAGTGGTGGTTGTTCTGACACCTGTCTTTGGAGTGACGTGGATTATTGGATTCTTTCAGCTCATGCTGTCACAGAACAATCCCATGTTTGGTTTTGTTTGCTTCAGTTTCACCATCCTCAACTCTTTCCAGGTAATTTGAAAGCAACCTACACACTAAACGTAATGTTAATATTACGTCCAATACAATTATTTTATCACACTGTGATATATGAGAAAAAAGTTGTGTAAACTTGTGTGTAGTTTGCTAAACTTTCTCAGCTGATATCAATATCTGATTGGATATTTTACTGACAACATGAAGAATTTATAATTCATAAACCAGTGACAATACCCATATGGGCACTGTGTATTTCTCATAGAATAGTTCCCAAGTATTGACCCCTTTCTTTTTTGCACACTTCATTGTGTTGTATATTTGATTTTAAATGTGTATAATTGCTGCTTCTACCTGTTAATGTACACTCAGTAACCCAGGATAACAATGTGAAAACATGTTTTTAGAAAGTTTTGCAATTTTTTGTAAGATGGATGGATGGATGAATAGACAAATATGAATATTATTAAATGATAACTCATTACCCCAAACTCTACACCCCATTAATAGTTATAGTTCAACTTGCCCTGTGTGATCATCAGCATCCTCTGGTAGAACAAAAAACACATATTCTTTCTTTTACAGGGCCTTTTCATTTTGCTAACAGGATGTTTTGCAGAACAGAAGGTATGTCCGTCATTTTATCAATGGCCAGATATCCATAATGCTCTATCAATATTAATATGTTTATTGATTTATTGTTTAACAGCTTTATGGTTGTAAGCAGAGAAATGTTTTGAAACAGCTAAAATGGTTGAATCAAGTAAAGTTATATACCAAGACAACAACACTGTGTTAGTAGGAATTATTTCTAATGTAATGCTTAGGCAAAGGAATGATACCTAAAGGTCTCATAAAATAATAAATGCATCATTGTCCGGAAGTGTTGCACCCAATTATATTGTTCAGTATTAGCTATTTGCCCAATATATGAAGCACTCTATTTGTGTTACTATCAACAGGTTCGAGAGGAACTGTTCAAGATTATAATGGTAAGTTTACCAGTTGTTCTATTCCAAATTACACCATTAAATGATGGACATGTTGATCACAATATTTTTTTCCTTCAGTCAAAATCAAAAGGAAAGAGTTCCAGCGTGACGAATGTGACTACAGTCCCATATACAAAAGACAAATGAAGACTGAGGTCAGCCCTATATTGTCATTTATAGTGAGTTTGCTGCATCTTGGATAATGAAAGTTTCACTAAGCCTTAATTTTGAGGCCTGTTAATGCTCCTGTTCTGCAAAGCTGACTGCTAAAATCCTCACAGTGACAATGATAACATGTTGAGGTATACCAGATATAATGTGTTTCATGTTTACCATTTTAGTGTTTCAGCATAAAAACATTTGCAAATTAGCAGTAAATACAATAGGCAGTTGAGGCTGATGATACTAGATTGAAAGTTAAAGGGAGAACTTCAACCAGATTTCTAAACTATATGTGGAAAAGTTATACTAATGACCATAATATTTTGTGACAGAAACTGTAACTGGAAGTATCCAAATATGAAAACTGTTTCCGTTTTCTCAACACCACATTCTTACCACATGCCAATGGTGGCACACATATTAAATGTTATGCTTTGTGATTGGATATGCTCCATGGGATTTTTATGTACATAGGCTTTTAATGTCAACAGTTTCTAGCATTTAACGATTTTTGCACTAATGCGTTAAAAAGGAGAAGTTTATGTTGGTCTGTTAAAAGGTAATGAATCAGTTTTCAGTCATGCAATAACAAACTGTTGTTTGTGAGTTTTGTGAATCCAGTTTATAAATGTTTCAAATGTTTCTACATTTCAGACTGTGGAGCCAGAAACAACAGTTCAAGAGACAACCATTCGAATGCAGTTGCATACAGCTCCTCTCGTAACCTACAACAGAACATGTCTTAGAATTTGGTATGTGATAGTTTATTGTCCCTTCACAATTACAAAGGTGTAGGTAGTTGCTCTAAAACCAGGGTGGTAACTAAAGCATATTCTTTAGAACACTGATCTTTTTATTTACTGTTTTATGATTAATTACTATAATATACAGTATATAGCTGCACATCAGTAGTAGCAGAAGTTGTGTTTTACACATTAAATTAAATCCAAATTTACAAAGTACTTTGTGAATTTAGTTATTGCATACATCTGATACCAGTGCCCATGTATATTGTAGCTTTAAACTTAACTGGATGTCAGATTTTAAGTGCTGAGTGTACATAGAACAAATAGATATTTTTATTAATGTGTCTAGTATGGTTTGGTCATTTTATTTAAAAGCACACTGTAAATTCACACAATTTGTCATTTGAACTATTACCTGTATAGTGTGTGCATAACAAAATGTATCTCAAAATATGTCATGAAATAAAGACAAAGAATATAAAGTCTTTCGCTGGTCTTCTCATAATGCCTGATTGACATATTTAATCCAAACTTACATTTTTATAAAATCAATTTATTATTGTATCAGCTGTACTTTCCTCTATTAAAAACAGTAGTTAATGGGGCTCATTGTGATTTTGGTTGTTATCCTTCTACTGTTACTGTCCAGAGGTTTTCATAAGCCTTGTATTCATCTGCATTTTGCAAGGATTTTGAAAGCCTTATGAGCCTTACAGTCATCACTGTTTACAGAAAAAACAGCAATTTTGTGTCAATGTTCCAGATTTGGCCCATCTGGTGGATAAAAGTGAACGAATATTTCTTTCCAGTATTGGCACTATTACTGCACCTGAATGAATGCAGAGAACACAATCTTCACAATCAGTCTTCTAAAATCGGTTAGACTGAGCTCTCCTGATAACGGTCAAGATGGCCAGTGTCAAAACTATGGTCCCGGCTGCACCACCGATCAGAGCTCCCAGAATGCCTCTGTCTATGTTCAGTTCCTCACATCTTTTACCAGAGTAGTAGGTAGTCTGGGTTGTTGCACATCTGGAAGGCAGCAGACACATGAGTTAATGTGATGTTGCAGCAACAGAGAAACATTTGTAAGGAATTGCTTAGCTTAGCATAAAGACTTAAAGCTGAGGAAAACAGCTAGCCAGACTTTCTATAAAGCAAACAATAGGCTACTCTAAAGCTCACGAATTAACTCCTTAGTTTATTCACTTGGTTTTCTAAAAACTGCTAAATTCCAGCGTTCTAACTTTAAAATATGGTCATTTCATAATATGGTCATACAAACACACATACTGTAAAAACACACACCTGCAGGAGGCTTTCCCTTCACTTTCCACACACGCACCTCCATTAAAACATGGATTAGGAAGACAGGGGCCGGCAGAACGTGGTTCTCTGACTTTTGGAACCTCCACTTTCATTTCCACCTCACTGATTGGCTTTTCATCCACAACAGCATGACTTGGTGTGGTCGGTTTGACAGGTACCTCAGTCTTGATCAGATGGGTCAAATCTAACAAGACAGTATGTAAATAAAAAAAAAAATCTGAATATACAAGAGAAAACTGAGACAGCGTTGGTGATTTTTTTTTTGTTTTGTTTTTGTTTTTTCACAAAAATCAAAAATCATCCAGAGACAAAAACTTACAATGAATTTTGATAACTCACTGTGATATTAGTATATCACGAACCTGGGGTGTATATTATTTTCACAATAGCAAAAATGTAAAATTAATTAAACAGATTTTTACTGGCAGAATTTAGGGAGTATTTTTAATGTAGAAAGTTAGAGGTACACCTTCCATTCAGCTGGGGCAGACCAACCAGTAGTCTGATATAAGAACAGTATATTCTCACCATTAAAATCAGCAGTAATGATGAGGTCATTGTTCTTCAGGAAGCTCCTTCTGTATAGATGCTTGTGAGAAAGAAATGTGCTCCAGCCAAAGTCTTTACCACGGTAGCACTGGCAGCTGGCATCCCACGTCGCTCCTGATGTGGCTGTTGGTTTGTTCCAACGGGTGTCAGTGTCTGAGGCAGAAAATTATCAAGAAAACACATCTTCCATGATTCATTGTTTACTGCAACAGATGCGTTTAATGCTACACAGTGTGATTCAGAAAGGTACACATTGCGTTTCATGATAACACAATAATGCTAATATTTTGAATTTAAAAACTGATAGTATGTTTGCATTTGATTTCTTTATGACGTTAGCACCTTGGAAAGTAGTTAATGAGATGTTTTAGCAAATGTCTTGGAAGTGCAATATTCACTCTCCTTGAAGCCCTGTTTTCATCTGTGTTTACCAGGTAGTCATCTACAGACCTTTCCTTACAAAATAAATAATGTCATTTTTCAGTTTTTCATATTTCATTCATCTCCATTACACAAGGGTGGAACAGAAATCTCAAAACCTATGCAAATAACATGCCATTAAATCTACAACCAGATGAAACTGGAACACTTTCTGAAGCCACTATGTGCGCCTAGTATTAAGCTTTTTTGTAATTTATGTGAACCAACCATTTTATCTTCCGCTTAAACATCCTGTTTCTTAAGTTCCTGTACCTGTGGTGAAGCTTCTTGTAGAAGACATCCTCAGTTTAACATCAGGGTCCTGGTCCATGGCAACAATGGTCGCCTGCCTGTTTTGGGCAGGCCACTGCATCACTGCATCATTTTCCCCACTGCAGAGGTGTAAGCCCACACCAATATAATCTGGGTAAGCATCTTCTTTCCCATTCGGGTAAACACTGACACCAAACGAGTAGCCCTCTGAGTTGATGAAGCACTTGCTTGTAACTGAACTGCCAACAGGAGTGGAGGCAAGGAGGCCGGTGAAGTTGTGGATTTGCCAAACAGCTTTGGGGCAAATGGTCTCAGTAAGAGTTATGTCATCGATTAAGATGCCGCCCGAGGAGCTGGATGATCCTCTGATGCCTTGGAAGAAATACCGGAACTTCTTTGTCACCTTGAGAGTCACATGAGCTATTTTCCAGGCATCGTTTCCATCACCTGAGAGACAAAAAGCAGATGATTTAGTGCACAGTACTGCAGTGTGCAACAACTGTTAGCAAATCATAAGCTCACCACTCAATCTGCAAATCATTAAAGCACAGACGTATGTAAGAGGAGAACTAGATTTAGGTGTGACAGGATAGAACTATGAGCATAACAGATGATTTGAAAGTGTTAGGGTAATTCTATAACTCCATTTGGCCAAGAATTATATGTTATTGAAGATAAAAGATGCTCTTGCTCACTTTTATCAATCTAAATCCCTCTCCAGGAATCTGAACTGGAAATAACCCAATCAGACCAATCCTTACTTCTCTTGTCAAAATAAGAGCTAGAATAGTGGCATTTTTAACCACCAGAAACAGTGGCATTATATGTCTGTGATGTATAAAAAATCAAAATTCCAGTTGGTTACCAAATTATCTATGATGGAGTTGGCATATAAAGGACAATACCAGTGATGGTGTGGATTTTCCTGACACTGCGTATGGCCCCTGTTCCATCATCAGTCCTGATCCATATCACCAGTTTGTCCCCAGCTGCTCCTGTCATCTTGTAGAAAAACTGCAGGCACTGTTCACCTCTGTTGGGGTAGAGGATGCGTGACTCCAATAAGGCACTGCTGCCGACTACCCCGGAAGATGTGTCAAATTTCATGAAGTACCCAGAATCTGAAAAGAGAAGCAATGATTGTTACAAATTTTGTTTTTGTGCATTTTTCATGAAGAACATTTGTCAGTGTAGGAAAAGTCTAGGAATAGCTCTCACGAGTAATTTAAATCCTGCTAATGGTACTGTGACACATACAGTCGTGAAAAAGAAGGTACATCCTTTTCACACACTGCTTCTGCATTCTGGCTTAGTTTTTATTAAATAGATAATGATAATCATGTATTGTTGGTCATCTGATGTTGTATTTACCTAATTTAAGACCTTGTATGTCCCAATGTGTAAAACTATTGTCATATGACTCTTGTCATAATTTAATTGACTGCAGGATGATTTCCTTTAGGTATTAATTGATATATATATTTGATTTTATCGCTGTTTATAATTTAGAAAAGAGAATTTGCTCTTGACCTCTGCAGCGCCCTTCCAGGGTGTGATCAGCATCAGCTGGACTGCTCAATGTCTGTACCCAGTCTGCATTGTCTTCCTCGTTCTGGATCATTCCACAGATGTTGATCAGCTCAAATGAGCACTGGTCCAGGAGAGTGTGTGTGTTGGCTGCAAAAAGGCAGATATCCATCATCAAGCAATCAATCAATCAATCAATCAATCAATTTTTACGAAAATTGATTGCACTTTTGTGAAGATTATAACATGATTAAAGCAAGGCCTCTTTAAACTTTGCCTGCTGAGTGTGCATGTGTACCAAATTAATTCAAACTAAATTATTCCTGTAACTGTCCAGTGTGAAAAGTGGTATTTTATATACAGCTGGGTCATGCAATAAATGCAAATGTTTAGATTATGACTAGTTTAAATTGAAGAAACACTTTCTACATCTATGATAACAGCTACTGTTCGATTTCTAAAGACACTGATGCATGTGTCTGCAGCTCATTTGGAGAATGAATTTTTTAACCGATGACCTATTAGGTGTGAACTCATCACAGAAAGCCATAGGAGCAGTGATGCTTACCTTTCCAGGACATATCAGATAATGCTAATGCTAATGACATCATTATTTGTCATTGCCACAATTTATATTTCAGAAGTTCTTTACATTGTATGTTGGGTTATGGAGCTGTCAGATATTTGTTAAAATGCAGGTGCATGGTGATCACAAGCAGCAGATATCTATCTACACACAGTGAGAGCCACTTCCAGTGTAGACAGAAAGTTAAAAGAATCAGATAAAATAAACAAATGAGGTCAGTCAAGTTGATCCTGAGCAACATTAGCATTTATTTGCATTTGTTTTTTTAGCCGCATGTTGAATGTTAGTCCAACATTCACTGAGAGACACTCACCACAGTTGTACATGCGGTTGAGCCTGGTGATGTCTACAGCACTGAAGTCTAGTCGCTGGCCAATAATCTCATTAAAGTATGGTATGGTGGTGGTGATTGTGGGAATGCTGTCATTCTTGTTGAAAGACAGTGGCCTGTAGTGCATGACGGACTCATAATCATATGGTGTGTTCAGATCAGTGATGAAATCATCCTCATACTTATTGAAATTGTGTTCCATCCCTGTAAAGAGAGAATGGCATTGTACAGTGATAGTATATTAACTTTTCATATAGGAGGTTTTAATTATTTCACATATTAATTATACAGCAGAATACTTGGATTAATGACCAAATTCTGGCATAACAAACTACATTCCCATCAACCATTACTTGTTTGTTCCTGCTGAACACCAACTTGCTACTGGAAGCAGGTTAGCATGCTGACATTAGTGGAAGAAAATCCAAGAATATTTCAAGTCAGTTCATTTGAAATTATGTTCTTATATGAAACACTCAAAGTTGAACAGGGCTCTGCTGGGGGATATTTTTACTTATGTCAGCTGTTTTTAAAATCTTGCCTCCAGAGGAAGCGAAATTCAACCATTTTCACCTACCTTCTTCAATCTCATCCCACCAGATCTTAACATAGTCATCTCTGTCTGAACGAGACTGTTCATGATAAAAGCCCAGAGCGTGGAGGAGTTCATGCTGCACAATGGCTTTAGTGTCACATCTGGCCCCAATGGACACATTCTGGCCCTTTTTATCATCTCCAACATATGACCAGCAACTGAATGGAGAAGGTGAACAACTTAACAATCAAATTTAACAAGCAACCCTGAGAGCTATTATTATGTGATGACCTTTAATTATCATTTCATCACATCAGCAGTTCCTAATCTTTGATTGTTAATCCCTCAGGTTGGATGACTTGACAGCATGGCCTATAAAGTTGTGCAACAGCTGATGTTATTACAGAAATCACCCAGAGAGCTTGCTGAAGGAGATGTAGCTGGTCTCTCCCTCATAGGGCTTGAAGTCCACACAGGATCTCAGACGGTACTCCTCAAACGCCTGGAGGATCACACCTTTAGCATTCAGTTCTAAAGTAATAGAAATTAATTTGACAGTCAGTATATTTTACCTATCTAAATTGTCTTGGTAGAAATGTATTTTAATGTGCGAAGAGTACCTAAGGAGTCTGTTAAAATATAAGGGATGGGAAACTTCCACCTCCTCGTTTCATCGAGGATTGCATTTCTCCTGGGCTACAAGACAAATTGAAAACATTGAGAAATGTATCCTTTTTTGTTGTTAACAAGTGCTTCACAGATATATACTTACATTCCCAGCAATGTCTCCCTCAAACAGGTGATTTAAGCCTAAAATTTAAAAAATACATTTTTTTAAATAGTTGTTTAGAACATCATGCAGCAAAACATTTGATCAGAGTGCATATCAGCAATAGACAGTTTATACAGTATACCTCTGTTGATCTCAGGTATGTCATCCCTCAGTTCACCAGCGTCTGCATTATCACCTGTAAGTTAAATATTGTTGAAGCTATGAAGTAAAAAACAAAAAGACTGTTTTTATATGCATATGATCAATCAGTCCATTTAAAAGCAACCAACCAGAAAGTGCCGGAACAGCTTGCACCTAACAAACAAGAAGACGCTTTTTATAATATCAGTTTAAAAGTACATTTACATTTTAGAAAGCTTAAAACTAAAACTTTTACTGTACCTTCAAAACCACAAAGGTGCCAATTAGCAGAGCAAGCATCCTCAAACTGTCTCTGGGGCCCATATTGTTATTCTGAGAGAAATGTGTTCCTCTGGTGCCAGTGTAAACATACCCACGAAGACAGCAACCAAAGAGGGACTTTGATCAGGATTACAGTGTTTAATGAGTAACAAACATTTCACACATGTCCTTGCTGGATGTTATTTGATTGATGTATTGTTAGCAGGTCTGTCACTTCCAGGTAATGACAGCCATAAACTATCGATAGGCAACAGAGCAAATGGTAATTATGTTGTTCATGGGTTTGATCTCTGACTGTGACTGTCAGGTCTTTACAAAGCAGTCCTGCATGCTCCTTGTGACAACTCTTCTCTGGCTTAAGGTTAATTCAATTAAACTGAGAAGCTTTCAAGATGTGTGTGTTTGACTTGTGATTGAAGTTATAAGCAAAGAGCAAAACACCAGACAATTAAGAAAATGCTGACAGTTCAATTTGTTATGCCATGACACCTCTACAACCTGATAAGGTGTTAGATAAGCGCTAATTGCATTACCTTTATCTTATAAATATATGTAGCAAATGTCTGCGCAGCTGATTTAGTTGATATTAAAGGAGCATTTTAGCAATTTATTGTTATACTGCTGTAAAGTTGAAGGAATTATGAGAGACAATGGTCAAATTTGAAGCAGTGGAGAAATATGTCATGACATGTCATTTTGGCCCCTAGCTTGGGTTGGTCTCCAAGAAAACCAGAACAATAAAGGTTGACTAATCAAGTACTTATTTTAACCTTAACCATGAGTATAGCCTTGTCAGTTCTTAAGTTGTTTTTCAGCTGTGATTTTTTAAGAGTTTGTCTGTGGTGTATCTCCTGCTGCCATATGGGCAGGAGAAAACACATCTATGTGTCATGTGCAAGAGCAGGCACAAACGACTTAATGTATTTGGTGACCTGCTGTTAAAAAACATGGAGCCTCCAAACACCAGGCTGAGACAACCACGTTGATGTCACCAGATGTTTGTTTTAAAATGAGACTAAATTTCCCAAAGCCACAGAAGACACAGGCTGTCAGGCTTTACACAGATTGAGTAATTAATAGGTGTGGGAAATATTACCTAAAATTTTCATGTTTTAAAATCCTGATTTACAGACTCTAACAACTGGATTCTTGTATGTTATCTAGAGGCTATGATGATGGTTGATGAAACAATAATTTAGTAGTTACTAGTTTTGCATGAAGCATTTCAAGTATTTAACTAAAAAACAATATTTTATTCAACAACAGACCTTTTAACAAAACCTCTGACCCACCGTCTAATCAGGACAAGAAATAGCTCAGGAGCAGATCATCTGCCTTCTTTTCTGTTCAAGAATAGGTTTTAAAATGACATTTAATTCATCAACACCAAGATAAAAATCATTCAGAATACTTTTGAAACATATTGCTCTTTTTGTTACAAATGAAAAACCAATGGAAGTGGAATGGTCACTCATATTTTCATAAATTCAGCACAGAACAAAACAAACATAAACCCAGCTTGTACTTTTTAAAAAGATTTAATTCAGAATCACATTTCAATGGGAAAAAACATTGAAACTTGTTATACACTGCCTCTATTTTACCATGCTGATTGTATACCCAATACAGTGTAGGCCTAACTTTACATTTTGTATTATATTGTGTGTATAATTGTTTCATTGTGACATATAATCCATCCTTTCTTCATCTTTATAGACTTGTCTTCTCACCCAGCTGTACACCTATTTATTTTACATGGAAAAAGAACTTTTAAATGTTTATGAGGACATACACTGCACAGTATAATATCCCGGGGTGAAGCAAAAAAGCAACTAATGTTACTCTACCTCCATGAGGTAGAGCTGATATAAAGCCTGGACAACCTTATTCCTTTGGTGTAGCAGGAACTTCTGTTTTGATCAGTGTTGTTATATCTGTGGACAAAGAAATCACTAGTTGTCCAATCTGTTTCTTCCCAGTGCAACACACAAAACATTTTACAGGAAATAATACAGTGCATTTTCCTGTACACTTTTCATGCACTAACCTTCAAAATCAACGAATATAATGAGGTCATCATTCTTGAGGTAATTTCGCCGTCTGAGGTCAAAGTGCTTGATAAAATTCCTCCAGCCCCATGATTCACCTCTGTAGCAATCACAGGATGGGTCATACTTTCCCACCTTAGAGGGATTGTCCCAAAACAACTTTCCATCTGATGCTGTAAGAAACAGAAAGATTATTTGAAAGACACTGTAGTTATCAAAGACCAGCCTGTGATTTTGTTTTTAATTTATGCTTTGGAAAGTTTGTAGCATTTATTTGTTTATAAGGGGTCAAAACTACCAAAGTTTCATTGTGGCACTGTAGTCATATATTTTTATATTTACTGCCCGGCTCTTGTGGAGTGCTTACTTGTCATCATATCAGTAGTCAGACTGCGGGCAGAGGACATTCTCAGTTTTATGTCTGTGTCTTGGTCCATCACCACCAAGGTGGCCTGCCTGTTCACCGCGGGCCACTGCATCACCATATCATTCTCCCCACTGGCTAAGTGAAAGTAGAGCCCAATGTAGTTTCCTGTGTAATCTGTATAGCTTGACAAAGGCATGATGCGGACACCATAGCCGTAGCCCTCAGGGCTGTAAAAACGAGGGCTGTCAATAACTGTATTGGTGTCAGCTGTTTCCATGATCTTGGAGAAGTTCTGGATCCTCCACACAGCATTGGGGCAGCGGGTCTCAGTGAGGCTGATGTCATCGATGTAGATGCCACCGGCAGACGCAGAGGGGTCACCACGCACAGCTTGGAAAGCATAGCGAAATTTCACTCCTACCTCCACTGGGATGTGGGCAATCTTCCATGTGTGGTCAGAGTCCGCTGAGTAACAGTTACAGGGACAAGATGATAAATGTAATTCTTTGTGACAGTATTACAGTACTCATTTATAAAGTAATAAGATTCTGCTTAATGTTAGTTCCTGGTATAGTATTTACTGTAAAGGAACAGCTTTGCATTGCTCCACTGTTCCAAGCCTGGATGTGAATGAAGTTCGGCACTATATACTGTAGCCAGTTAATAAATGAAAAAAAATTATTTGAATGTCACTGGATAACTATTGAGCAGCTAAACCAATATTCAAATAAATATTTGCCTTGATGCAAAGCTGTGGATTCATACATTCACCATAAAGTGCTAAGGCTATTACTGTGTTCTCTAAATACCATAAAGGGTGTGTATTTTCTGCATTCTACGAATGGTGCCTGTGCCATCGTCCATCTTAACCCAGATCACCAGCCGGTCTTTGGGGCTTCCAGTCATCTTGTAGAAGAACTGCAGACACTGGAGCTTCCTTTTGGGGTAGAGGGTTCGGGATTCTAGTAGAGCAGAGTCCTGAGGCTTCCCAGTCATTGTGCTGAAGTGCATGAAGTACCCTGCATCTAGAAAATCAGACAGAATAGAACAAGCTGGTACAGTATGTGACTTCACGTGTACTGTTTTTTTCATGCTGTCTGGAATGACTATCAACAGTAATTGGAAGTTAAAAAAAAGAACGTTATGCAGTTCTGACCTCTGAATTTTCCTACAAGTGTGTGATCCTCTGCACTAACGCTGCTCTTGACATGGACCCAGTCAGCATCATCAGAGGAGGGCTGGATCATCCCACAGATGCTGGCATGCTCAAAGCCACACTGGTCCAGGAGGGTGAGAGGGCCAGCTGGGGTGAAAGAGTGAAAAGATTTGAAGAGTTGTCTAAAAGGTTTTGGCCCATCCTTAACCTGAATTCTACTTCTAGAAAACTCTGACAATTTCTTTCTAATACTATTATGATCTATCGATTGTAAACTTTTAAGAGACTTAGAAACAGGTCATAATGTCAGCATGGGAAATTCAGTGTCTTATCATTTACATACAGCAGTTGTACATCCGGTTGAGCCTGAGGGTATCCATCTCGCTGAAGTCAAGGTACTGGCCAATGATGTTGTAGAACTCTGGGATTTTAGTGGTGATGGTAGGGATTGATTCATTCTTATTGAAGGAGAAGGGCCTGTAGTGCATGATGGACTCATAGTCGTACGCCGTGTTTTGATCAGTTATATAGTCATCATTGTATTTGTTGAAGTTGTGTTCAAGTCCTGCAGGAAATTCCATGTTTTTTAATTATTCCCATCTGTAAAATGGCTTAAAAGGAGTTGACTCTGCTGTAGATTTTCATTTTTAAGTCTGAACAAAGTAGGTAACATTAAATATATTCTTAACATTGTTCCCCAAAACAAACATTGTTTTTGCAGAACATGAATCACAAATGAAAGAAAATAATGGACTGTGAAGTTCCTAGACATCATACCTGGAGTAACCTGATCTAACCAGATGTCTACATAGTCATCCCTGTCTGTGCGTGACTGTTCATGGTAAAATCCCAGGGCATGGAGGAGCTCATGCTCAATCACTGCTTTGTGGTCACAGCCTGGCCCTAAAGACAGAATCTGACCATTCTGCTGGTCACCAACACTGGAGAAGCACCTATGACAAATCAAATGAAATACATAAAAATATTAGGGGATACCCAAGTGCATTTGTATTGCACATCTATAAAGTCATGAGCAACTGCCTTAAAAAATAATTAGACTGAAGCAGCAGAGGCCAACTTAAACTCAAATTTAAGTCTAGCACATTAGCAAAAATGCCTTGGCTCCTACATTTCCCATGATCTAACTAATACTGTCAGCCTGAGAACTGCCCACACCTTTCAAACTCTATGGTCTGTAACACTTGTTCTTAAAAATGTATTCTCATTGTAAAACTCATTGTTCTCAACTATAGAGTGCATAGGTTGCAAATACAGCAACAGGTTAGGAAAGTAAGAGCCATACCCTCCTCTCTTTTCAAACTTGATATAGGTCTTCTCTCCTTCATAAGGCTTGAAGTCAATACAAGACTTCAGCCGATACATTTCAAAAGCCTGGTGGACGCAGCCTTTGGCATTCAGGTCTGAAGAGTATGAGAAACAGAAAAGTGTGCAATAAGCCACCACAGCAATCTCACACTGAATTATTACTCCTATCATTTTTTCCTAAATGTCAAGTATTTCAATGTCAAGCTACTGAATCTCACCAGTCTAATCAATATTAAGAATTTCAGTATTTAAAGGTTAAAACCTAGAAGATTTTTTATTTAAATTTTAGGTGGGTGCAACAGCTAAAAGTTAAAACTACTGATTCTGACATGACTGTTGTTATAAGTCAAGTGAAGGTAAAGGGGTCAGTCACTTTAATGTTTGCAGTGATCCAGTTTAACCACTAGACTGGTTTAACCATTGAACTGCACTTTATAAAAACTCACCTAAATCATCACCCAGAATGTAAGGGATTGGAAATTTCCATCTGTATCTTTTGTCAATCAGAGCGTTCCTTCCTTCCTGTTACATAAAATACGTGTTTAGAAAGTAATGTTTTGTGGCCATAAACCTTATCAAGACTAATAAACATAAATTAAAATACACTGTAGACACCCATCTTGTTATCAGAAATAGATGTGAAAATAAAAAGGATCTACTGTCCCATCAACCAAGTATGTGACCGAATATAGCAACAGAATATGCCAATAAAACAAGCAAGTACTGATTAGCATTTGTTAAAATGCCTCAAAAAAAATATTTTTTAAAAATCCATCAAAATTCAACTCACTGGAACTAAAATATCCCCTTCAAACAGGCTGGCATCTGAACCTTCAGCACAGGTACAAACAACACATTTAGTTTTAATGTTACTGTCAATAATAAACCTATATTTTACCCATTATTTCAGAAATATAGCATTATTGTATTGATTTGTTGGTTATGGGCCACAGTGAAATATTGCAGCTCACCCAGGTTTAGGATGGGGTTTTCATCCTCTTCATTCTCATATACCTCTGTAAACAGAAACACATGGCTGAGTGGTTTCACATTACTAACAATGATTTTTTTATGAACTTATATCTTTTACATACCATGTACCAGAGGAGAAAGTGGTATCTGCAAAAACCAAAGAGTCTGTAAGTCAATATACTGATAATATCAAGATAAAGATCCCTTTAAACAATACAACAAATACTTACAGCATATGAAGTTGCCAGAGCCACTAACAGTAACAACCCTCTACCCATCATCATGCTGGATGTTGCAAATGAAATGTGGCTGTTTTTGATTTAAATGTGCGCATTGACTAAAAGACCTTTGGCCTTTCATTAGGTTTATGCTAGTCTGAAGGACTTTGACTCAGAATTGTTGCTGATTGATGGGTGTTTGTACACGTGCAGCAGCACCTTTCTGCACAACACGTGTCTGTTATCTGGCAGAACTTTCCTCCCTCCTCCGTGATAATGTGTTCAAAGGAATCTTTTAAATAGGTGGTATGGTGCTGCAGCTTCACACTGACCTTCAGATGTTAAACATTGTGTTAAACATCTCCCCATGTTGGCTTTTGTTTTCTCCAGGTGTTTAATTTTCTCAGACATTAATAATGTAGTAAAACTGGAGACAAATTTTAAACTGCTGGACTTCAATATAATTACAGATTTTGTTGTCAAGAGTCAAGTGAAGGCCAAGGCATCAATTTAGTTTTTCCAATGATCCATTTAACCACTAGATGGCCACAAATACCAAGTCCTTTTTCTGGAAACCCTGTACAGGAGACTTTAAGGTATAGGCTACACATATGCACACAAATGCAAACAGCTAAGGAAAATGCTAATCATAGGCTGACTATGTTTAGCATTTATTTGACCAAGGGAATTCATATTTAAGATATCTGCAGTTGGACTGGAGACCTGTCCAGGGTGTACCCCTGCCTTTCACCCAAAGAGAGCTGGGATAGGCTCCAGCAGATCCCTGTGAACATCTGCTGTATAATACTTACACGTCCTTGTACATGTCCTCCTCTTCACATGTAATGTTACAACTGTTCTGCTATTCTAGATTCATTTCAGCATAAATTTGTGCAGAAACAGACTATGGAGGTCCTCCATGATTTACACCAAACCAAAAACCGCCAGATAAAACATCACTCAGCTAACCAGCTGGAAATGCTTGCTGAGCACAGGATGTATGTCCTATCTGTCAAGAGGTGCTGCTGACAAAAAACAGCCCATGTTTTATTGTGTGTTTGACTCTGGTCAGGCTGTGGCCACACTCATGCAGGAAGGTGTGAGCAGAGCTCCAGAAGCTGTTCAGGGAAGAGATGTCAGACATCCCACCTCTCTGTAGGATTCTCCCACATGTTCATAGTAGCTCCCTGAAATTAGATACAATATGTAGGAAATAGTGCGAGCAACCGAGAGAGACACATAGTGACATAAGCTGCGTCTCATTTCAGAGGCTGCGTAATGAGACGCAGCTATAGTAAGTTTGGGATTGCATCAGAATGAGCATCCTCTGATGACTGGTCTCATATGCACTAATATGTGGCTAAATGTTCTATTCAATTTGTTTCCTTAATCAAAAGAGTCATAGAACGTTGGGAGACACGGGGGAGGGGGCAGCAGTCTACATCCCTGAAATGAGTTTTTGACTGGTGGAATGTCTGAGATTCAATTCAGTTCAATTCAATTCAATTTTATTTGTATAGCACCAAGTCACGATACAAATCATCTCAAGGCACTTTACAAAAACTAAAACTAAAACTAAAAACCCAACAATTCCCTTATGAGCAAGCACTTGGCGACAGTGGAGAGGAAAAAACTCCCTTTAACGGAAGAAAAAACCTCCAGCAGAACCAGGCTCAGTTTGGGCGGCCATCTGCCTCGACCGGTTGGGGTGAGTGGATAGAGCAGAGAGAAAAGAACAGCAACAATAAACAACAAATAGACACTGCAGGTTGGTGGGACCAGTAACTGCACATCAGTGATATACAGCTCCAGGACCAGGGACACCTGCAGAAGGTACAGAGAGAGAGAGAGAGAGAGAGAGGGAGGGAGAGAGCACAAACTAGGGGAGAGAGAGAGCACAAGGTTAGTAACATTCAATGGTGGAATATACATGAGGTGGGAGAGAAGAGGGGGGGGGGAGCTCAGTGCACCGATGGTCCTCGGGCAGTCTAGGCCTATAGCAGCATAACTAACTAAGGGATGGTTCAGGGTTGCCTGAAGCCAGCCCTAACTATATGCTTTGTCAAAGAGGAAGGTTTTAAGTCTAGCCTTAAAAGTACAGAGAGTGTCTGCCTCCTGAACCCAGGCTGAGAGCTGGTTCCACAGGAGAGGAGCTTGATAGCTAAAGGCTCTGCCTCCCATTCTGCTTTTGAGAACTCTGGGAACCACAAGTAGACCTGCACTCTGAGAGCGAAGTGGTCTATTGGGATAATATGGTACTATGAGGTCTTTAAGGTATGAAGGAGCTTGATTATGAAGGGATTTGTATGTGAGAAGAAGGATTTTAAATTCTATTCTATATTTCACAGGGAGCCAATGAAGAGAAGCCAATATAGGAGAAATATGATCTCTCCTGCTAGTTCCTGTCAGGACTCTGGCTGCGGCATTCTGGATTAATTGGAGGCTTTTTATGGAGATATTGGGACATCCAGATAGTAATGAGTTACAGTAATCTAGCCTTGAGGTAACAAATGCATGGACTAGTTTTTCTGCATCATTTTGAGACAGGATGTTCCTAATTTTGGCAATGTTGCGCAGGTGAAAGAAGGCAGTTCTAGAGATTTGTTTTATGCGTGATTTAAAGGACATGTCCTGGTCAAAAATAACTCCAAGGTTTTTTACAGTAGTGCTGGAGGCCAGGGCTATACCATCGAGAGTAACTATAATTTTAGAAAAGTTATTTCTGAGATTTTTTGGCCCAAATATAATGACTTCTGTTTTCTCTGAGTTTAAAAGTAAAAAGTTACTAGTCATCCAGGCCTTTATGTCAGTTAGACAGGCTTGAAGTCTGGTTAACTGGTTTGTGTTAACAGGTTTAATAGATAGATACAACTGAGTGTCATCTGCATAGCAGTGGTAATTAATAGAGTGCTTCCTAATGACATAGCCTAGAGGAAGCATGTACAGGGTGAACAGAATCGGTCCTAGCACACCGCGGTCCGGGTGCGGACCCAGAAGCCGCCCCATACGGACCCGGACCTACAGCCAAAACAGAAGGTTAAGATTTAAAACCTAACAGGGCGCTTCTATTTCCACTGGCGCAGCTTTTGTAGACTTTACGGTAGTGGAAACGCACAGACCAATTGCATGCAAGTTGAGCCATCCCACGTGATACCACTCAGCCAATCAAGTCTGTACATCCCATGCGGTATACATTACGACTCTACAGTGTAAACAGCGCTAGAGGCAAGTTACACATGAAGAGACGGTACAAAGAAAAAGACAAAAGGCAATACATGTAGAAAACAAAGGGAGAGAAACAGGCGAGTGAGACAGAGAAAGACAGAGAACAGTTAATGAGAGAACATTATACATATCTACAGCCATACATATATGTTCAGTTGTATGTTACATGACAATAAATATTGGCAGAGAGTTTTTGAATTGTACTGAATTCATTTGATTTGACAGTCAGGTATTGATTACATGCAGATTTTGGTAAAACTACTAGGCTACTTAAATACATATCACACTAACTAGTTAGACATTATGATCTTCCGGACCTTTGCTTCAAGACATTTTCTATAACTGAACCTCTTTAAATTTTAGTTGAATACCCCTGGTCTGGGAGGACAAGTATAGAAACAAGTCCATTATCTGAGGCTAAGAGAAGATCGTTGGTGACTTTTAACAGTGCTGTTTCTGTACTATGATGTGCTCTAAATCCTGATTGAAAATCTTCAAATAGTTCATTTCTGTGTAAGTGGTCTGATAGCTGCTTAGCAACAGCTTTTTCTAGGATTTTAGAAATAAATGGCAGGTTGGATATTGGTCTATAATTAGCCAAGACTCCTGGATCCAGACTAGGCTTTTTGAGTAAAGGTTTGAATACTGCAGTCTTAAAGGCCTGTGGTACGTAGCCTGATACTAGAGATAAATTTACCAAGTCTAATAAAGATGAGTTAATTAATGGCAGCGTGTCTGTAAGCAGTCTAGTGGGGATGGGGTCTAAGAGACACGTTGATGATTTCGATGAAGCAACTACTGATGTAAATTCAGAGAGATCCATGGGAGAGAAGCAGTCTAAACATAACTGAGGTCCTACAGATGATTCAAGAGCTACTGTAGTAGAAGATTCAGTTATTGCAGGAAGCATCTGCTGAATTTTATCTCTAATAGTTGTGATTTTATTTGTAAAGAAACTCATAAAGTCATCACTGCTGAGAGCTAAGGGAACACTGGGCTCAACAGAGCTGTGACTTTTTGTCAGCCTGGCTACAGTGCTGAAAGGAAACCTGGGATTGTTCTTATTTTCCTCTATTAGTGATGAATAGTATGCAGTTCTGGTTTCATGGAGAGCTTTTTTATATGTTAGTAGATATATATATGTTTTTCCAGGCTATAAAAGTTTCCTCTATATTTGTGGAACTCCACTTCCTTTCCATCCTTCGTGATGCCTGCTTTAAGGTACGAACATGTAAATTATACCATGGGGCTAGTCTTCTCTAATTCACTAACTTCTTTTTCAGAGGGGACACAGTATCAAGAGTTTTACGCAGTGAGCTTACAGCACTGTCAACAACATGATCAATTTGGTAGGGAGTGGGATTAAGGCAGCTGCCCTCCACTATGTTTATACTTGGCATAGATACAAATAAAGATGGAATAATTTTCTTAAATTTATTAACAGCATAGTCAGATAAACATCTGCTGTAGTGGAATTTTCTTCCAAACGCTGCATGATCCATCATTTCAAATACAAAAGTTATTAAAGAATGATCTGACAAAACAGGATTTTGGGGAAAAACTATTAGATGTTCAATTTCGATGCCATAGGTCAGAACAAGATCAAGGGTGTGATTGAAACAGTGGGAGGGTTTATTAACATTTTGAATGAACCCAATTGAACCTAATATTGAATTAAATGCAATGCTGAGGCCGTTATTTTCAACATCTACATGAATGTTAAAATCTCCCACTATAATGACTTTATCTGAACTAAGCACTAAATCAGACAGGAAGTCTGGAAATTCAGTTAAAAACTCTGAGTAAGGGACAGGTGGATGGTACACAATGACAAGTAGAAGTGGTTTTTGTGAGATGGTGAAGTAGTCCCTGTGCAGGGGAGGACTTCAGCTCGTTGAAATCATTCCAGGTGTAGGTGAAAAAAAATCACCAAAGCTCTTCACTAATGCTGAAAGAGAGAAGTGGACAAACAGCAGGGAGCCTTTCGACACAGCTGCCAAGTCTGTCCAGTCACTGGCAAATGTTTCAGGTAAGCTTTTGACTGTCATATGTCTGTGTTATGTAAAACTATACACTACTGCATGTATCATAAGCAGTCTGACTCTGAAAAAGTCTAAGCAGTATATTGTGCAGATCAAGTGACTGTATCTAATGTTTATATCTTTAAAGCTGCATATAATGGACTATGTACCAGTGACAAAATCAGTAAAGTGAAATTTTTGACTTATGCTGTGTTCCCATGCAACTGTCCCATGTTTTCTATGATTCCTATGGCCACTGAAGATTTATGACAGCAGGGCCTGATAACACCCTTCTTCAGGGCCACATGATTGGTCAAGAATCTAGATAGAGGGGTTTCCATAGGAAACTTATTTCTTGGCACTTTCCATTGGGTATATTAATAACGATGCATTCAGTTTTGAAATAATATACACCTCAGACTGTATTGTAAACTGTTTCATCAAAAAATTATTCAGATAGCAGTAAATATTGCAGTGGTTTAATGCCACTCATTGCAGAACTATACTGAAATGAAAATGCACACCTAAGAAAAGAAAATCTCTAGACCTCAAACAGAAAAGGAGATCAAGTGATCAGTGTTGATGGTTTTGTTAGTGTGAGAAAAAGGTGGTGCAGAAATAAAACTGACTTTTTTAGGGTGCTATGATCAAAGATTTTGTTAGCAGACAAGCACACATTCAGACAGGATGTAGGAAAATTTGAACCTCCATAAGTTACCCCATGACATGATTGTACATATTTGAGCTTAAATACAACCAGATGATCCTGAGCTAAAAGTGTGTTTATCAGTTTTGATAAGTCACAAATTAGACCTGAGACCTGTGAACATAATTCTAGTGACTTTACGTATCACAATCGTATTGTTGTAGCTAAAGCCATTCCTACAGGTAGCACAACTAAATCACTCTGGTTTCACGCTGATTTAAAGAATAACTGCCACCATTTATTAATGATATAATACAAGTTCTAAATTATTCATATTATTCACAGATTATCCCGAGTATTGTCTCTGTAGCTACAGATCCCCCTATCTCAGCAGCTTGTGTTGCGTGCAAGCTGGGGAACAATAGTGTTTCACAGGGTGGGAAGAAGGAGGTAAGAAGGGGAAGAAGGGAGAAGAGGAAAAAATGGAAATTTTGAAGAAAACGAAATTTATTCAGAGTTTTTGTTACTCTTACAGAACGTCTGACCAAGTTGACGCTGTCAGATGCAAGTTTCATTGTGTTATTTTAAGATTTAAGCCAAAATTTAACACTTGGCTGCACTACAGCAGGGGAGTTATAGATCTAAAGGTTAGCGGTTCAATCCCCGACCCCAGCATGTGTGTGTTTCACTCCAACTCGTACTAAGTGTCATTAAACTTTGTAATTCCATATAATTAGCGTTAGAAATATCAATTCCATCTATTCTATTACAACCGGACGTTAAGAGTTTGCTGCTGAATGTTTGCATATTGTGTTAACATGTAACTAACATTAGTAAGAATGACTTCACATGTTTTAAAAGTTTTTCTAGTCATTAAATACTATTTGACTTGTTTTTTTTTTAATCTCAGTGTTAAATAAAAGTAATACTAAAATATAGTAATTTAATAATAAAGGATTACAGCACTTGAAAGATGCTTTAAAAATGTAATCCAAACTTTATTGCAATCTAAAAATATTATATACATAAATAAAATCAATATAGAACATAAATATATGCAATATTATAATGTGAAAATGTAATATAATAATATAAATAATTTAACAGCACAAAAACTGTCATTACAACTGTATAGCACAACACATTCACTCATGTCAGTAATAATAATAATAATAATATACCAAGCAGCATTTGCCACATGCTGCTTATTGTATGGCAGAAGATTCTGCCAGAGGGACACAGTGGTGGTGGCCTGCTGGTTGCTCAGCATCAGGCCAGTTTAGGTCCTCAGTTTCACCGAGTGCTCTGCTAGACTGTCCACTCTGCACCACGCTCCTCCGCAGCTTAGTGAACAAAGTAATACAATGGAAATCAAAAGTAAGTCCTACCATCACAAGTAGAAAAACAGCACACATGACACATGTACAACCTGCGGCAAAAAGACCTACCTGACATACCTGACCTACCTGCTCAGGGACTGCTTGGGTGACGGCCGGGGGTCCTGGGAGAGGAGGACGAGGTGGCTGCCAGTACAGGAGAGGGAGGGAGAGACAGAGGAGAGGTCGTCTGAATACATTTCCTGGGTCTGGGAGCAGGTGACGGTGTCTTTATAACAGCCTGGGCCATCACAGTTGAATCAGAGGGGCACCATGAGACCCTACAAAACCTGTAACCTTAAGTGGCACGTTGTGATTTCTTAAAACATGTGAAAAATACAAACCTTTACATAACTCTACAAACATAAGCAATACTTACTGATGTCAAAGTCAAAGTGGGCCTGAGCACTGTCTGCCCCGGTGTTGCTGTCTGTGCAGAACAGGGTCCTGCTGACATTCCTGGTTGTGATGTGTGTGATGGAAGGGGGGTAGAGCTGGAAGACTACAGGTGAGTAGTATTTATTTGGTTTGTTTTGCTGATAAGATCTATAATCTGATATGAAATTAATAATAAAAGTGGGCGGAGTCTAAAAATGGTTTGTTTTAAAAAAAATAGTTGGTTAGGGTGGGGTGAAGGGCGTTTCCTATGACGCCTCAACAGCAGCAAGGTCTGTTTTTAAGATAAGCAAAATGGGTTGTTTGTCTGTCAAGATAAGAATATGGTTTGTTTTGTGAGGTGTGTGTGTAACGTATAGGCCAAAAGGGAAGTGACCATGCCGCTGAAATTATAAACCATTAAAATAATTTGTCCTACTTCTTTTTAAAATGATGTTTCCTTTCGGTGAATCAAATGTGTGAATAAAATTATTTTAACTGGCTTATTTTTGTGTGTTGATATTTGTCAATGTCTGTTGGTGTACGTTTAAAATCTCGTAGACGGCAATGTTTTTTGGCAAGTCTGTCATTTTACCCCACGTAACACAGCTTGGTGACGTAGGCTACGTCTGCATGCACGAGTGTACTGAAGTGTAGAGCTAGAGGCTAGTGGGTATTAGCATCCACGACATCCTGGAACGGCGCTATATCCGGTAGTGCCCAGCAGAGGGAGCCAGAGGTGTCCTGGAGTAGCTCTATATTCAGCAGTGAGCAGCATAACGATGATGATGGAGGTAGGATGAAAGAATGTATTTCAATGCTATCTAAATACAATGTGTATATATTTATATGCAGTATTTTTAAATATGTGTGTGTTTGAAGATTTGCAGGGTTATAACAGACTGAGATACTCCGCAACACACAGCAGCCAGGGGTCAGAGAAGAGCCTTGTTAAAACAACACCCGTCGTGGATGAGTACAAACAGCCTGCTTCTGAGACCTTTCAAGCGACACAGTTCCTGGAGAATCTGAACGCCGCACAAGCTCATGAACTGCAAGAACATGAACAGACCGACATAGACCCGCTATCAGACATCAGGGCTACTCTCAGAAAGTATGGTAAAAAGCTTGATTGTATACATAGAGAGGTAGTGCAGTCTCGCTCAGAGCGTGCACAACAATATACAGTATTACAATATAAAGTATTCAGACCCCTTTAAATTTTTCACTCTTTGTGTCATTGCAGCCATTTGCCAAAATCAAAAAAGTTCATTTTATTTCTCATTAATGTACACTCAGCACCCCATCTTGACAGAAAAAAACAAATGTAGAAATTTTTGCAAATTTATTACAAAAGAAAAACTGAAATATCACATGGTCATAAGTATTCAGACCCTGTGCTCAGTATTGAGTAGAAGCACCCTTTTGAGCTAGTACAGCCATGAGTCTTCTTGGGAATGATGCAACAAGTTTTTCACACCTGGATTTGGGGATCCTCTGCCATTCTTCCCTGCAGATCCTCTCCAGTTCTGTCAGGTTGGATGGTGAACGTTGGTGGACAGCCATTTTCAGGTCTCTCCAGAGATGCTCAATTGGGTTTAGGTCAGGGCTCTGGCTGGGCCAGTCATGAACAGTCAGAGTTGTTCCGAAGCCACTCCTTTGTTATTCTAGCTGTGTGCTTAGGGTCATTGTCCTGTTGAAAGGTGAACCTTCGGCCCAGTCTGAGGTCCTGAGCACTCTGGAAGAGGTTTTCTTCCAGGATATCTCTGTACTTGGCCGCATTCATCTTTCCTTCAATTGCAACCAGTCGTCCTGTCCCTGCAGCTGAAAAACACCCCCACAACATGATGCTCCCACCACCATGTTTCACTGTAGGGATTATATTGGGCAGGTGATGAGCAGTGCCTGGTTTTCTCCACACATACCGTTTAGAATTAACGCCAAAAAGTTCAATCTTGGTCTCATCAGACCAGAGAATCTTATTTCTCATAGTCTGGGAGTCCTTCATGTGTTTTTTGGCAAATTCTATGTGGGCTTTCATGTGTCTTGCACTGAGGAGAGGCTTCCGTCAGGCCCCTCTGCCATAAAGCCCCGACTGGTGGAGGGCTGCAGTGATAGTTGACTTTGTGGAACTTTCTCCCATCTCCCTACTGCATCTCTGGAGCTCAGCCACAGTGATCTTTGGGTTCTTCTTTACCTCTCTCACCAAGGCTCTTCTCCCACGATTGCTCAGTTTGGCTGGACGGCCAGGTCTAGGAAGAGTTCTGGTCGTCCCAAACTTTTTCCATTTGAGGATTATGGAGGCCACTGTGCTCTTAGGAACCTTGAGTGCTGCAGAAATTCTTTTGTAACCTTGGCCAGATCTGTGCCTTGCCACAATTCTGTCTCTGAGCTCCTTGGGCAGTTCCTTCGACCTCATGATTCTCATTTGCTCTGACATGCACTGTGAGCTGTAAGGTCTTATATAGACAGGTGTGTGCCTTTCCTAATCAAGTCCAATCAGTTTAATTAAACACAGCTGGACTCCAATGAAGGAGCAGAACCATCTCAAGGAGGATCAGAAGGAATGGACAGCATGTGAGTTAAATATGAGTGTCACTGCAAAGGGTCTGAATACTTATGATCATGTGATATTTCAGTTTTTCTTTTTTAATAAATTTGCAAAAATTTCTACATTTGTTTTTTTCTGTCAAGATGGGGTGCTTGAACTTTTTTTTTTTGATTTTGGCAAATGACTGCAATGACACAAAGTGAAAAATTTAAGGGGGTCTGAATACTTTCCGTACCCACTGTATCTGCAGATAGTGAACACCCTAGTTTGGCCATGATGCATGATAGATTCCTACGCAGGGCTGTAAAGATTCATGAGAAAAATGCACATTTCAGACAACTGTTGAACATCCCAGCATCACCACCACACTCTGAATATCGTAATATTGTACAATCCCCATCTGAATTCCTCAGATGGTCTGAAAATACACATATGAAAATCTTCAGCAGGCTTCTCTGGCTAAACGGGGGTCTTAGCAGCATCAGCAGCTAGTGTACAGAGTGTGGATGCGTTTGATCATGCTGGTGATCAGAGCAGCTCTGGTGGTTTGGTCGGTACAGCAAGCTCAGAGCCCTCTTCATCTAGCTGTGATGGGTCAGCAGTCGGTAGTTCACTGTGTGGGGCAGGAGCCATCAGTGTTAGGAACATCCCTATCTATGATGCCCTGGAGCTAAGACAGCCGATTAATTTCAGCGATATAGACATAGACAACAATCTGCAGGTTGTGCCAGCGTTAATCAGGGAGAAGCTAGTTGAAGTGATAAATAGAGTTATTGAGGTATTGCGAGAGGGCAGTGTATTAAACATTGTATTGAAGGGTCCATAACTGGTTAGCGATGTGCAAGTTATTTTAAGGTCAGATAATGGGTATGACATTGATCATTTTACAGAAGAGGTATGCTAGGTGATACAGAGTAATGACGAGTCATTGACTGATGATGCCCTCAAGTTTGTTGTGAGTGTGGCACAGCAGGGTAGCGGTGGCGGTACAAGGTTGAAGCTTGATTGCGTTCCCTATGATGAAATGTTGTCAAGAAAGGGTAGACATTTATACACACCAAATAATGACAGCACTGACAATAATTTATGTTTCAGCATGTGCGTCATTCGCTCAAAAAATCCCTTTATGGGCGATGCTGAAATCTTACACAATGCTAAAGAACTACATGGATCGGTAGGGCTTCACCACACACAGCCGGTATCCTTTAGCGACGTTGGTAGATTTAAGAGAGAATAAGAGGTGAAAATTATAATTTTCCATCATAGTGGGGGTAGAAAACGACCAGACTGCTTCCAGACACACAATGCACCTCATCCAGAGACTATATGGCTGTACCTGTATAACAAGCATTATCATTTATAACACATATGAAATCCCCCTTATGCATTACACACCTGTGTAATGTTTGTTTTACACTATGCATACAGCATCCAGGCCCTGCTGTTAAATGCAATGACTGTAAACGAATCTGTAAATCCCAGTACTGTTTTCAGAACCATAAATTACAAGACCCAATTCACGGTATCATACCTTGTGAGACTATGCATTACTGTGATGAGTGTGGCAAGATTTACAGATGCCCCAGTCGAGCAGCCCAAAAGCATAAATGTACAAAGCCTCAGTGTGAACACTGTAGAGCTCTCATAGGAGACGGGGTACACCGGTGTTTCATACAGCCTACACCGCCTAAAGAAGATGCTGAGGTACCCGCTCCTAATTATATTCTTTACGATTTTGAAACTAGATACCGGGATGGTAAACATGAGGCCAATATGGCATGTGCCGCAGTGATGGATGAGATGGAGGCCCCGTCTCCATCTTGTTTCAGAGGTGATTGTGTGGCTGGTTTTGTCAGAGCTTATTGCCGTAAATGTCCCAGGTTATACTTTTATAGCGCACAATGCCTCAGCTTTTGACAATTAGCTAGTGCTTGAATTATTTTGTACAGCAGCGCATAACTCCTTATGTGATTATGAAAGGGAGCAGAGTGATTCTGATGTATAATGAGGCCTATAATCAACGGCGGATTGATTCCTTCAGCTTCCTGCCTATGAGTCTCTCTAAAACACCTGCTGCTCTTGGTTTTGAGGATGATATAGGGAAGGGTTATTTTCCACATAAATTCAACACTGTTGAGAATGAATTTTATGTGGGCTCTTACCCTGATGGCTATGGCTATGGCTATGAGCAAATGTCCCAGAGTGAACAGGTGAAATTCATGAGCTGGTACAATGTTGTTAAAAACACATGGTTTGATATGCAGGCTGAGCTGGCTCATTACTGTCGCAACGACGTTAATGTGCTGTGTAAAGCCTGCGTGATCAATCGCAATGCATTCATGCAGTGTACCCAGGTAGACCCTTTTGCTTTCACCACACTGGCATCAAGCTGTATGGGGGTGTTTAAGACGCTGTTCCTGTCTCACAATACTCTGGCTCTCACATATGAGGGAATGTATCTGGAATGCAATAAAGCATTTTCAGACGCGTCTATCCAGTGGCTGGAATTTGTGGCTTATTTTGAAAAGCGAGTCATTAGACACGCACTCAGAGATGGTGAGCACAAGGTAGGGGCTTACTGTGTGGATGGGTTTGATGAGGTTTCAAACACATGTTTTGAATTTGCAGGGTGCTACTACCACAAGTGTGTAAAGTGCTATCCACAGTCCTCTGCCGACAATACTGGAGTTTATGCCCAGTTTATCAACAAGGTTGATGCTCTCAGGAGGCGGCATGGTCTCTCTGGGGTTGTAATGTGGGAGTGTGAGTGGAAGCAGTTGATACAATCATATCCAGCTGTTCAGGTCTTTCTAGCCAATTACAAGAAACCTGAACGGTTGAATCCTAGGGATGCCCTTTTTGGAGGTAGGACAAACGCTATGAAGCTCCTGCATGTGACAGACTGTGCTGCTGGGGAAAAAGTCCACTACTATAATTTCACAAGTCTTTATCCTACCGTCCAGTCCAAGAAAGATTACCCTATAGGCCACCCTGAGGTAACTGTGTGTAATTTCAACAGTATTGAGAATTATTCTGTCCTTGTCAAATGTACTGTCTTGCCGCCTAGAGGGCTCTTCCATCCTGTTTTGCCCTACAGGTGTCATCACAAACTGATGTTTCCCCTCTGCCAAACATGTGCTGAGGCCCTGAATCAGTTCACTGAGTGTAAGCACAGTGATGGTGAGAGGCAGTTGTCAGGTACCTGGGCCTCTTTTGAGCTTGAAAAAGCTATTGGAAAGGGCTGTCGGGTTCTTTGCATCGATGAAGTCTGGCATTTTCCAAAAAAGAGCAACACTCTCTTTAAAGACTATGTCAGGACATTCCTAAAGTGTAAGCAAGAAGCGTCTGGCTATCCAAAGCATATCTGAACCGAGGAGGAAAAGCAGAAATATGTTCAAGACTATTTCGTTCATGAAGACATCAGACTCGATCCTGACAAGATAGCCGTCAACAAGGCAGTCAGGAGCTGTAACAAGCTACTTTTAAACTCCCTATGGGGTCGGTTTAGTATGAGAACCAATCAGGGGTCATGTTAGTTGATTACAGAGCCTGAGAGGTTCACAGAGCTGATGTTTAATGATCGTATTGATGTCAGACAATTCTGCTTCATTTCTGATGAAATTGCTATGGTGCAGTGGAGAAATGCTGAAGGGCGAGACGCCAGGGTGGCTGATGTGAATGTTTTCATAGGTGCAGTGACGACAGCACATGCAAGGCTCATGTTGTATGAATTACTGGATAAACTACAACAGCGGGTATTGTATTGTGACACAGATTCTGTAATCTGTATGTCTAGACCCGGGGAGTGGCTGCCTCCCTTAGGCCCTTACCTAGGGGATTTAACAGATGAGCTGGGCGGTGAGGAGGATGATTTCATCACAAACTTTGTATCCAGGGGCCCCAAGTGTTATACTTACCACACACATAGAGGCAAGAGACAGGTAAAATGTAAAGGTCTTGTCAAGGCATTTGTAGCTGACCAGAAAACAAACATACGCCTCACTTACATACGCCTAATTTTTGGCTGTATTGTGTTCAATTTACTGTCACTGTTTTTTTAAAATAACTTTATATGTTTGACATTATTGAATGTTTTTTTGATCTGATGAATTTATTTGACTTTGTACAATGATTATTTTCTTTCATTATGAATAATAAAACACACTATGAAAACAAGTATATTGAATGTCTTTTTATTATTAATATTTTATACGTGTCATAATTGCACATTGTACACAGGTAAAATGTTGCTGTACAGGTACAGGACTGATTCTATTGACAAAGCGTAACATCGTGGCGTCATTGAGGGTAAGATCAGAACTATATTTGTCAATAAAATGTTTGTAAAAAATCCTCTTTTGCACATGCCAGAGAAAAAATACACAATGTTGCCCGCATGTTATCGAGAGGGGTGACTGTACCTGGGTGTGTGAGTATAACACCCTGCGGGCATTTTTAATGAGAAAGTTGTGATATATATGTGTAAGAGACAGTAAAGTCGTGGAAGTTATGTGCCTTTAGTTTGGTAATTTCCGTTGTTGGGCGGAAGTTTATTTTGAAAGGAAGGTTGACGGGGGAGGAGAAAAAAAAAAGAAAAGAAGAAAACCAAAACGGTGCTTGAACGGAAGACAGACGCACGAATGAGCTGAAAGATAAACGAAAAGGAAAGAGTTTAGCTTCGGTCAGATTGGGGAACAAGGTTTGTGAAGAATATTTATGTTTCTAAAATGTATTGGTATTTTAAGTTGTGAAAATGGACAATTACACAAATAAGTTATGGTGGTTCGTTAACACGGTGTCCTTTATTTTTATTTTTACTCCCTTCAGCTCTTACGTTGGTTTAAGGTAACAAAGGACAATAAAGAAAAGTTACAAAAGCATCAGTTTTAGGCTTTTTCTTCGACCGGATGCTACAGTAAGAGCTTGAACCGCCGCCGCCATGCTGCGCCTCGTTGTCTCAATGTAAAAGAGCTACTCTCAGCGGACAGCAGGTGGCAGAAGCTGGTTTAAATAATTGAACAGAATAAACAAAGCTACATGGAGAATGGAAGATTCACAAGGTGCATCTGTAATTCTTAAGGACATTAATGAACAGATTCCCAGTCCATAAAGGGAAATTGAGGAATTTGAGACTTTGCTTCAAAATGAAAGTGAAATTGAAGGGCAAGACGTAAAGGAAACAATTTTACGTAAAGAAGAACTGTTGGCTGAGCTACAGAGTAAAGTCCAGAATGTGATGGATGTGCCTCGCCGCTCTGAAAGAGTTAAAGCACCAACAGAAAGGATGTTAGCTTACCAAAGAGAAGAAGCATGTAAAAAGGAAAAGAGACTCTTAATGTTATACGAGCAGTGGAAAATGCAAGCACGTGAGACAAGAGAAAGACTAAAGTCAGATATAGCTGAAACACAACTATCAACTCTTGCAGACTTATTAGAAAAGGGAAGGGATGATGTCAAGAAACTTTATGCAGAAATAAGGACCCTTGTGACACCATCAGCTGACTTAAGAAGAAAGGTTGACGCGTGTGAAGCTGTGACTCGTGATGTCATGAAAATCATCTTTGAAAGATTAACTGGCATTGATGGGGACTTTGATGCAGATCATGAAAGAAATCGTCTACGTGAGCTTCTGGATTGTGACTATGCACTGTCCATTTATGGCTCCACTGCTGCACAGTCCAGCAGCACCCACCATTCTTCTACTTCATATCTTGCCTCAAAACGGGTTGACGCCGCAGCAGAACTAGCGGCAAAGGAGACTGAATACAAGATTGCGCAAGAAGAACAAAGGCAGAAAGAAAAAATAAAGGCTCTAGAAGAGCAACATAAGAAAGAAATGGATATACAACGATCTGAATTGGACCGCCTGCGGGCTGAAAGGGACGTTGAAGCAGCTCGAGCCAGGTTGGAAGTCTACAACAAGGAAATATCACACATATGTGATCTCCAGTCAGTCAGAAGCGAGCAGGTGAGCCCAGGTTCCCTCTTAACGCAACTATGTTGTCACCCTCCCCTGGAGTCACTCAATTTGCACAGGCATTTCAAGACAGTATAATAATAATAAAAAAAAAATAGACTTCCTAGACCAGAGCCAACAGTGTTCAGTGGTGAGCCAATCCACTTTATCGAATGGAAATCCACATTCATGTCACTGATTGATCGAAAGGGTATCTCTGCTGCAGATAAGCTGTATTACCTAAAAAAATATGTGAGTGGTCCAGCTCGTAAATGCTTAGAAGGAATTTTCTATAGAAATGATGAAGAAGCTTACAGAGATGCCTGGAAAAAACTTAACCAGCGGTATGGCCAGGCATTTGTTATTCAAAGGGCATTCAGAGAGAAGCTCTCAAGCTGGCCAAAAATACAATCTAAAGATGCTGAAGGACTGAGGACCTTCGCAGACTTTATAAATGCATGTTGGCTTGCAATGCCTCATGTGAAGGGACTAGAAATATTGAACGACTGTGAAGAAAATCAAAAACTGCTTCAGAAGTTGCCTGACTGGGTATCTACCAGATGGAATCGCTACGTCACAACAGCTCTTATGGAAGGTAAAGGCTTTCCTAGCTTCAGTGATTTTGCTACATTTCTGTCACTGGAAGCAGATGTGGCCTGCAACCCAGTCACCTCCATTCATGCACTTCGCTCTTGTGAAACAACCAGTGACAAAGGGAATGTAAAATATGTTAAAAGGAACAAAGCAAGTGTATTCAGCACAAAAACAACTGAGCACAACTTCAAACAAGTGATTAAACCACAGTTTAGATCTCCATGCATGTTATGCCAAGACACACATCAGCTCCACAAGTGCCCAAACCTCATGAGCATGTCCTTAGAAGATAGAAGGACATATGTGAAGGATGACAAACTGTGTTATGGCTGTTTGAAACAAGGGCACAGTGCAAAGGATTGCAGACACCGTCTCACTTGTGACATCTGCACCAAAAGACACCCAACCCACCTTCACGATAAAGACTACAATAAGGATCTAAAAGGAGAAAGGCATGTGAGTATGGAAAATGTAACACAGCGCAACATATCAGAAACAGCAGCTGCCATGTCGCTTAATGTAACCAGAGTTGGACAATCTATTATTACGTCAATGATAGTGCCAGTGTGGGTGTCATCAGCTGCAAATCCACGTGAAGAAAAACTTGTGTATGCACTGTTAGATACTCAAAGCGACACAGCCTTTATTGATCAAGATGTGAGTCGTGAACTGCAAGCAAATGTCTGTCCAGTGAAACTGAAATTGACCACTATGTTGGGAAAGAATACCGTTGTAAGCAGCGGAAAAGTGTCTAACCTTCTTGTGAGAGGTTACAATTCAGCAACAGTCATAAAACTCCCTACAGCATACACAAAAGAGTACATACCTGCAAACCGAGAACACATACCAACCTGTGAAACAGCTAAGCTCTGGAGTCATCTGCTATCCATCGCAGATGAAGTCCCACCACTCCTCAGTTGTGAGGTTGGCCTGCTCATAGGTTATAACTGTCCCAGAGCATTAGCACCCAGACGAGTGATCGTAGGCAAGGAAGACGAACCTTATGCTATTCAAACAGAATTAGGATGGAGCATAATCGGCAGTTCAGCACCTCACCCGGAGTCAAATATTACAAGCAGCCTCTGCCATCGTGCTACTGTAAAGGAAGTCCCTCCAGTAACTCCCATGGACGCCATCCGTGTTCTGGAAAGTGACTTCAAAGAGATCAAAGGAAATGACAAAACAGTGTCACAAGAGGATCTTATCTTTCTTGACAAACTCAAAGAGGGCATAAGGAAAACTGAGCAAGGCCATTATGAAATGCCATTGCCATTTAAGGAAAGACCACGAATGCCTGACAACAGACATCTTACAGAGATCAGACTCGAGCAACTCAAAAGGAAACTCATCCGAGATGAAAGGTACAAGGAAGATTATGTTAAGTACATGAGTGTCATCATCGAGAGAGGTGATGCAGAGGAAGCTAAAGACGATGGACTTCCCGGTGAGACGTGGTACATACCACATCATGGCATCTATCACCCAAAGAAACCTGAAAAGCTGCGTGTGGGTTTTGACTGCTCAGCAAAACACAAAGACATCAGTCTTAACCAGCACCTCTTAGCTGGCCCTGACATGACTAACAATCTCACAGGTGTCTTTGTACGCTTCCGACAACACCAAACAGCCCTAATGTGTGACATAGAAAAAATGTTTCACCAGTTTAAAGTCCAAGAGAGTGATCGCAATTACCTCCGCTTCTTATGGTGGAAAAATGGAGACTTAAAGACGCAGCCTCAGACATACAGGATGACAGTACATCTTTTCGGTGCCGTCTCTTCACCAGGATGTGCAAACTATGGACTAAAGCATCTAGCCAAAGAGAACTGTGCTGCTTACCCTCTAGGCTCTCAGTTTGTAGACCGGAACTTTTATGTAGACGATGGGGTCACAAGTGTAGAGACAGTGCAAGTCGGTATGCAGTTGGCACAAGAGGCACGAGAGCTTTGTGCTAAAGGTGGGTTGCGGCTACACAAATTTGTATCCAATAGCAGTGCCCTTTTAAGCAGTGTCCCAACATCAGAACATGCAACAGACATCAAAACAAAGGACCTGGCCTTTTGTGAGACACAAACAGAGAGAGCACTAGGTATTCACTGGAACACAGAAAGGGACTTCTTTACATTCAACATCACACCAAAAGAACAGCCTCCCACACGGCGTGGAATTTTGGCCACAGTTGCAGCAATATATGATCCCCTTGGATTTGTCGCCCCCTATCTGCTCAAAGGAAAAAGAATCCTCCAAGAAATGTGCCGCCAAGGAACTGGATGGGATGACCCGCTGTCTGACCAGCTGAAGCCAAGGTGGGAGTGTTGGAAAATGGATCTCATCAATCTGAAAAGATTGGAAATAGCTAGATGTTATGTGCCTGCAGACTTTGGAGACGTTGTAAAAAGGGAATTACATCATTTTTCAGATGCAAGCACAACAGGATATGGACAATGTTCCTATTTGAGGCTGATAAACAAGAAAAGAGATGTTCACTGTGTTTTTGTCATGGGCAAGGCTCGTGTCTCTCCCACTAAAGTCACCACAATTCCAAGATTAGAACTCACTGCAGCAACACTTTCAGTCACCGTCAGTAACATGCTAAAGGAAGAGCTGCTGTACAACAGTGTGGAAGAGTTCTTCTGGACAGATTCAAAGGTCATTCTTGGTTACATAAACAATGAAGCCAGACGTTTCCACACCTTTGTTGCCAACAGGGTGCAGAAGATCCGCAGCAGCACATCATCTCAGCAATGGTTTTACGTCCCCACCTGTGAAAACCCTGCAGACAAGGCATCTAGAGGTACAACAGTAAATGAACTGCTGTCATCCAACTGGCTCACAGGTCCAGAATTCTTGTGGGAAAGAGAGCTACATCTGCCAGCAAAGGAAACTATGGAACTTCCAGTAGGAGACCCAGAGGTGAGAAAGGTGCAAACACTGAACACACAAACTGTAACGCAAAGAAGTCTCAGTGCCCGGCTGACAAAGTTCTCGTCCTGGTCCAATGCAGTCGGTGCTGTAGCACGTCTCAGAAGACATCTGCTCAAAAACAAATCAGATTCTCACTATACTGTGAATGAACGACAAAATGCAGAACGTGTGATCATCAAAGATCTGCAAACACAAACATATCAAGAAGAGATAAAGACACTGAACAAAGGCAAACCACTGCCCAGCAGCAACAAACTGCATCATTTGGATGTCTTCTTAGACAAGGACGATTTGCTCAAGGTGGGAGGTCGACTGCATCGATCATCACTTCCCAATTCATTCAAACACCCAACGGTCATTCCCAGAGAGCACCACATTACAAAACTGATAATTGCACACTGCCATAGTAAGGTTAGCCATCAGGGAAAAGGCTTCACAATAAACGAAATTCGAGCCAGCGGCTATTGGATCCCGAGACTGGGTCAAGCTGTTGCATCTTACATCCGCCAGTGTGTGTTTTGTCGGAGACTAAGGAGGCCTGTGGAAGGACAGAAAATGAGTGAGCTCCCCTCAGAAAGAATGGAAAATTCCCCGCCCTTCACATATTGTGGCATGGATATTTTTGGCCCATTCCTATCTAAACAAGGAAGAAAGGAACACAAACGGTATGGCCTCCTCTTTACATGTTTCTATTCACGTGCAGTTCATGTAGAAATGTTAGAGGATATGTCAACTGATGCCTTCATCAATGGACTGCGATGCTTTATTGCACTACGAGGCTTAGTCAGACAAATTAAATGTGATCAGGGCACTAATTTCGTGGGTGCTAAAAATGAACTGAATGCAGCTCTACAAGAGGTTGATACTAACAAAATAGCAACCTTCCTTGCAGAAAAACAGTGTGATTTTGTTATGAACACACCTCATGCAAGTCATGCTGGTGGAGTGTGGGAGCGCCAAATAAGGACTGTCAGAAACATTCTTAATGCCACGCTTGCTCTTTCACTAGGCCGGCTCAATGATGCTTCCTTAAGAACCTTTTTATATGAGGCAGCAGCAATTGTAAATAGTCGCCCCCTTACAACAGACAATCTCAATGACCCAAACAGTTTGGAGCCACTCACTCCAAATCACCTTGTCACCATGAAATCCACAACTGCGCTGCCTCCACCAGGTGAGCTTGCAAAGGAAGATCTGTATGCACGAAAGAGATGGCGCCAAGTGCAGTATCTAGCGGAACAGTTTTGGAGTCGCTGGAGAAAGGAGTATCTACACAACATTATGATCACACAACGATGGCATAAACCTAAGAGAAATATTCAAGTAGGAGACAGTGATGGACAAGGATGACATGCAACCACGGTTGGTGTGGAGACTTGGAAGAGTCTCAGAGACGGTAATTGATAAAGATGGACTCGTCAGAACAGCGAAAGTAATTCTTGGAGATAAGAATCTGAGCAGAAAGGGTGAACGCTTGAGCAAAGTGTCTGTAGTAGAGCGTCCAGTTCACAAATTAGTTCTGCTATTAGAGGCATGAATTCAAGGGATTATGAATGGTTTGTGTTAAATGTTTAGAGAAATGTTTAAGATGTTCGTAATTTGTCATGAAGGGTTATTTCATGTTAAGAAATTGTTTGTTTTAACCTCTTATATGTTACAACAACAAACAATTTGGTGGGAGTGTAAGAGACAGTAAAGTCGTGGAAGTTATGTGCCTTTAGTTTGGTAATTTCCGTTGTTGGGCGGAAGTTTATTTTGAAAGGAAGGTTGACGGGGGAGGAGAAAAAAAAAAGAAAAGAAGAAAACCAAAACGGTGCTTGAACGGAAGACAGACGCACGAATGAGCTGAAAGATAAACGAAAAGGAAAGAGTTTAGCTTCGGTCAGATTGGGGAACAAGGTTTGTGAAGAATATTTATGTTTCTAAAATGTATTGGTATTTTAAGTTGTGAAAATGGACAATTACACAAATAAGTTATGGTGGTTCGTTAACACGGTGTCCTTTATTTTTATTTTTACTCCCTTCAGCTCTTACGTTGGTTTAAGGTAACAAAGGACAATAAAGAAAAGTTACAAAACCATCAGTTTTAGGCTTTTTCTTCGACCGGATGCTACAATATGGCTGAAATCTATCTGGAGGGTTGCCATAACTGTCAAAAAACCAGGCCTGATGATCGACTGTGAAATATATGGCCAACCAGTGCTCGCCGGGCAGGTAAGACGGCTCGGTGTTGACAATCAAAGCAGCAGGTCGTTGTGAAATTTTGAGTTTGGCCAGTTGATCACACAGTACCACCCCCAGAAAATCAGCATTTTTACTAATTATCCTTCTGACGACACAAGTCAACTCAATTGTATACATGTCCAGCTGTGACTCAGTAATAGTCCACCAGCACTTGTCTGCTGTTTGATATCTCGATGACTGAATCAAACACAGCATAACAGATCATGTTAACGGTGCACTGGAGAGGTGTTCGGAACCTCACCTCCAGCCTCACATTCCCGGTCTTGATCAGGGACACATTACCACCACCGCCACCGTCTGGTTCAAGGTTGAAACAATATAGGGTGTAACCATTGCCAAATGCTTCTCTTGGAATGGATAAGGGCCTGTCTTTAAGATGTCTGCCGGTGGATTGTATCATTTGATAATATTCCCTGACATACAGTGGGTACGGAAAGTATTCAGACCCCTTAAAATTTTTCACTCTTTGTGTCATTGCAGCCATTTGCCAAAATCAAAAAAGTTCATTTTATTTCTCATTAATGTACACTCAGCACCCCATCTTGACAGAAAAAAACAAATGTAGAAATTTTTGCAAATTTATTAAAAAAGAAAAACTGAAATATCACATGGTCATAAGTATTCAGACCCTGTGCTCAGTATTGAGTAGAAGCACCCTTTTGAGCTAGTACAGCTATGAGTCTTCTTGGGAATGATGCATCAAGTTTTTCACACCTGGATTTGGGGATCCTCTGCCATTCTTCCTTGCAGATCCTCTCCAGTTCTGTCAGGTTGGATGGTGAACGTTGGTGGACAGCCATTTTCAGGTCTCTCCATAGATGCTCAATTGGGTTTAGGTCAGGGCTCTGGCTGGGCCAGTCAAGAACGGTCACAGAGTTGTTCTGAAGCCACTCCTTTGTTATTTTAGCTGTGTGCTTAGGGTCATTGTCCTGTTGAAAGGTGAACCTTTGGCCCAGTCTGAGGTCCTGAGCACTCTGGAAGAGGTTTTCTTCCAGGATATCTCTGTACTTGGCCGCATTCATCTTTCCTTCAATTGCAACCAGTCGTCCTGTCCCTGCACCTGAAAAACACCCCCACAACATGATGCTCCCACCACCATGTTTCACTGTAGGGATTGTATTGGGCAGGTGATGAGCAGTGCCTGGTTTTCTCCACACATACCGCTTAGAATTAACGCCAAAAAGTTCAATCTTGGTCTCATCAGACCAGAGAATCTTATTTCTCATAGTCTGGGAGTCCTTCATGTGTTTTTTGGAAAACTCTATGCAGGCTTTCATGTGTCTTGCACTGAGGAAAGGCTTCCGTCGGACCACTCTGCCATAAAGCCCCGACTGGTGAAGGGCTGCAGTGATAGTTGACTTTGTGGAACTTTCTCCCATCTCCCTACAGCATCTCTGGAGCTCAGCCACAGTGATCTTTGGGTTCTTCTTTACCTCTCTCACCAAGGCTCTTCTCCCACGATTGCTCAGTTTGGCTGGACGGCCAGGTCTAGGAAGAGTTCTGGTCGTCCCAAACTTTTTCCATTTGAGGATTATGGAGGCCACTGTGCTCTTAGGAACCTTGAGTGCTGCAGAAATTCTTTTGTAACCTTGGCCAGATCTGTGCCTTGCCACAATTCTGTCTCTGAGCTCCTTGGGCAGTTCCTTCGACCTCATGATTCTCATTTGCTCTAACATGCACTGTGAGCTGTAAGGTCTTATATAGACAGGTGTGTGCCTTTCCTAATCAAGTCCAATCAGTTTAATTAAACACAGCTGGACTCCAATGAAGGAGCAGAACCATCTCAAGGAGGATCAGAAGAAATGGACAGCATGTGAGTTAAATATGAGTGTCACTGCAAAGGGTCTGAATACTTATGACCATGTGATATTTCAGTTTTTCTTTTTTAATAAATTTGCAAAAATTTCTACATTTCTGTTTTTTTCTGTCAAGATGGGGTGCTGAGTGTACATTAATGAGAAATAAAATGAACTTTTTTGATTTTGGCAAATGGCTGCAATGACACAAAGAGTGAAAATTTTTAAGGGGTCTGAATACTTTCCGTACCCACTGTACTGTCCTCCAGGAAAGTGTGGCTGCAGCGGCTTTGCAGGGTACGTGTGTCCATCAGCATAGAGACTGATGAACTCTGCATCCAAATGTTCAAAATTGGATTTCTGATATAGCTTCCAGTGTATGCCTCATTGTCCACAAATGCCACTATGATAAATTTCGGCACCTGCCCTATGTAGAGATTCTCCTGGTTGCAGACTCTTGTTCCTGCAGGGACTGAGAATGTTTTCAAGGCCACTCTGTCCACAGCATATTTTACATTGCTGTGATGGAGCACTCTGCTGTGCGCGAGCCTGAGGGTGGGGGAGATTGAGACTTTCTTCACAAAAAGGCTGGCTGTCAGGATTTTCACAGCATATTGTGTATTAGGCGCTGCCATTAAACAGATTCATCTTTTGAACGTATAAATTTCATAGTGATGTCGATACCGTTAAGCAACAATTTCTCCTGAAAGAACAGATCAGCATGTATGGGAGCTATTAATTACACAATCCTGTTGTTTTCTGTATATGCGTCCCTTGTGTTCATCCCCTTATTGTTTCCTTCCAGTCCCACTGCGTTCATATGCCCGGGAGTGTCCATCGCAAATAGTGCAGCACCGAATTGTGTGGCAAGACTATCCGGTCCATAATTAATTAAACATTCTAAAATTCCTCTATAGGGGTAAGTATTAATCTATCTATAGTAATTAATCTATCTCCGAGCATTACATCGACCTGGGAGAATAACGTACAGCCTGGGTAATTAACCAGCCCCACATCCAATCCGTTTGCAATGTTGGTCCCGTCAGGGTTTGTAATCTTTATCCGTAGATACAGATGGGTGTCATTCAGGTCCAGGTAGTCTTCCCCACTCGCACTGATGAAGAATTCCAATGGTCCCGTGTCGGTAAGGGCAGAAACTGGTGGTATTTCAATACAGGTGGATTTCTCTATGGATGTCTGTGTGGATGGAACTGTGAAGAGGTCGAGCTCTGATTTTACACACTCGGCTGTGGATGAGCGACATGTTTTAAAATATGTCTTGATGCGTAGTTCTCTGCTTCTGCTCGCTCCCACAATATTGCAATATGCAGCTGTTTTAAGGTGCGGTCTTGCAATCGCGAAACCGCTTTTAAATAACGGGACGGCCATCCTGAAAAGGCTACGAAACAGACCTCCCAGGCCAGAAGTGAAGTTTTACTACTGCCTTCTAGTAGAGAAATGGAATATAGTCGTTCTGATCGTTCTTTAATGTTACTTGGATAGTATCTAACACTGGATTTGCCAGCTGCATGTAGTGCGACTTGTCGAAAGATACTGTGCGTATTTTGGCCTTGCTGTCCCCTGATATGCGGATGCATCTGAGTAAGGGCACGTGTGAATCCCCGACCAGCTGACAATCTACGATATCTGAATATATAAAAATATTATATAGTCCTGCATGAATGTCTGCTGAGCAGGGAGCTATAAATGATTTATTTCCAAGAGGAATAGTCACTTGTCTATCCGCCTCAAATCCTAATATTTCAGCCAGGTGTCCTTTAAATCTCACAACAGTCCCCTCTGCGCCTGTTATGGAAATTCTGTCGGTGTTGTAATTATACCACATTTTTAGGCCCAACGCGTGCGATAATTGTGTCCAACATGCAGTATTGAATTCCTGGACAACTGTGTCTATGGCCTCATAGTGTGCCAAAGGTATTGATATTTTAGCATGGTCGGTACTCTGACCCTCTTTTATCCATACTTCTGCGTCGTCTTGGAGAAAGCTGAGCCACGTGGCCGGGTACTGAAACTGGCTGATCCCTACCTTGTAAGGTTCGTCTAAATGTTTAGCCTTGGCTAGTTGTGTTCCTGTAGTTCCATATTTCATTGTTTGGATAGATGTGGGCTGAAGCGTTGCTGGGGAGCCTGATATAAAAGCCCCTGTTTCTCTTATTCATTCGCTCTCTCTCTCTTATCTTCACCCTTAGTTAGTTATCTCTCTTTTGAGAGTTTAACTTTCTCCCTGATCTCCATTACATATCCATGACGTCTTTTGCGGCTACCCATGTATGAAATTTTTCTGGCCATCCTGCCCATTTAACCAACAATTTTTTCCCACCTTTGGCCAATATTCTCTCTATTTTATAGGGTTTGTTTTTATTTATGATTACAGGTTGAAGTTCTTTATGATAAAATGTTCCTCTCACCTGCATCCCTGGCTAGATCACACAATTTGTACACAGTAGGCACGGTGGACAGTTGCTCTGTGATAGTGAAAACGTCTGTTTATATCCTTTTCTAAACAGCCCTCGGTGTTTTGAAATTCTAACAGTGTCACCCACGTTGAATCTACGACAGGTTATTTCAACCTGTGGCTGGTACAGAGTTTTACGCACCTGCATCTCATTGTTTTTATCCACGCTCGCAGGTGTTCTTTTTATTGATCTATGATATGAATTATCATATGCTGGGAGCATATCATCGATACAGTCAATGCATCTATGCGAATTGACGGCTGTCAAATAACGCCACATCTTGCTCTTCAGCGTGCGGTTAAAACATTCCACCACGTTGGCTTTAGTCTCGTTCAAAGTAGAGAAATGTTTAATGTTATATTCTTTCATTAGCTCCTTAAAGTGTTTATTATAAAATTCTCCCCCCGTTTGTAGCTTTACAGGCACACGCCCTTCAGACAATATGTCCCTGAATGCCTTTGTGACAGCAAGGCCCGATTTTGTCTTAAGACATCTGACCCACGCGTACTTAGAAAACACGTCGATACATGTTAAAAGGTATCTAATGTTATCATTTGCGGATGAGTATTCGCTGATGTCGACAATGTCTGCTTGAAACTGTTTATCAACACCAGAGACCAACACCCTTCGTCTGCTAAAATCCTTAATTGCTGGAGCATGTAGAGTATATGCATCTTGAGCCAATAGAAATTCTTTAACATCAGATAATGCAGGGCTTACTCCTGTTTGCTCCTTCATGGCTTCACGTAGCTTATTAATACCAGCTAAGCCTCCAGGACTGGCCGGATCGTAATATATTTTGTCCATCAATCGTTCCATGGTGGGTGTCAATAAAAAACAATAATGATTTTCTTTTCAAATACTTGATTTTTATTCACAAAAACCATAAACACCAGGTATACTGTCATGCATAAAGCAATAATATGAATATAGAAAAAAAAACTTTTAATGCAGGGTGGTTTAATGATGAAAACATACAGCTTGTTGATGTTTATAAAACAATCATTGGTATAGAAGAAACTATCATCAGCGGAGCTGTCTTCTGCTGCCGCTGTGTTTCTGGATTGATCGTAGGTAATGTTGTAAAGTTGTCGTCGTTCTGATTCCGTCAGCGGTCCGTCGATTTCTTGTTTTGACAAAATACACAGAAAGCACTGTCAAGTCACAGAATGGTGATTGGAAAATACCAGATACACACCCACACACACACACACCGTTACCTACCGTAGGGCGTCACAGCGTCTGTTCCGCTGCTTGGTGCGGTGCCAAGTTGACTCCGCCCACTATTATTATTAATTTCATTTTCAATTTCATTCATCATATTAATTTCCTTTTAAGATGACTTCTCTTTACACTTCATATCACTCTGTCCAGCTTTACCTTCTGATATAGATCATTACACTTATTTTGCTGTGGTACTGGTCTGTAAAAGCTTGACTTCCAACTGCCTAGTTTTGACAACATAGTGTCTGTGATATTTCTGGTAACACACAAATGCACCAGTGGACTTTGGAAAATCAGCATGCATCTTAACAAAACTAGATTCAGTTCAGATTCATCCATCCATCTTCTATACCCGCTTTTCCTGGCTCAGGGTCACGGGGATCTGCTGGAGCCTATCCCAGCTCTCTCTCGGGTGGAAGGCAGGGGTACACCCTGGACAGGTCACCAGTCCATCACAGGGCCACATATAGACGCACAAAGACAGACAACCTCACACTCACTCCTACGGGCAATTTTTTAGTCACCAATCAACCTAACATGCATGTTTTTGGACTGTGGAAGGAAACCGGAGTACCCAGAGTAAACCCACGCAAGCACAGGGAGAACATGCAAACTCCACACAGAAAGGTCTTGATGCGAACCCACAACCTTCTTGCTGTGAGGCAACAGTGCTAACCACTCATCCACCATGCTGCCCCAGTTCAGATTCATATTTATTATAATTATTATAGGCCTACACTTATTATTATAACAGACTCACCCCCCCCCCCTTTTTTTGGGGAGGGGGGGGGGGGGGGTTAAATTAATTAAATTGCTGTTATTGTTTAGTTACTGACCTGATTGGAGGAGATGGAGCATCTGATTAACTCACTTTATGGCACATTAATTATTTCTATGCTATATTCTTTCCATGGCACCAATACTCTCTCTTGGCCTTATGCTCAAAAGCACTATTGACACTGCACCGGGGGTTCTTTTTGTTCCGGGTCTCCCACAGACCGCGGGGTTAGTTTACTTTGGGTCTCCCACAGACCACTTTATGGGTTCGTCCTGAGTTTCTGATTTCCAGAAAGCCCTGCTCGGTTTTACCCGAATACGTTTGAGCCAGTGTGATAGGCTAAAATAGCATTATACGACTCCTTAATACTCCTTAACATGATTTAGTCAGTATGATTTCATGTAAAAGGGAAATGGGTTAAACAAATGGGAAAAATTTAATAAATATTAATTCATATTAGTTCATGCAAGCCTTTAAAACATTTGATATGCAGTTAAAAGTTGGTTAAAACATGTTGAATACTTTAAGAACTGTAAAACCTTTTGTTATCTTTGATATTGTATTAATATTTGTTTGTTTCATTCAAGGGAAAGATAATCTTGTGTGTTGGTAATCTTTCGCTAAGCCTGAGTCTGTATTCGGCTCTGGGATCGATTGGTCAGGGCTCGGCCCCCCTTCGAAAAAGAGCGCGTTGTTCCCGGATGAAAAGAATTTAAAAAAAGAGACTGCAAGAGAAAAATACGACATGGCTCTCGTGGTTCTTTCCCCCCTGTTTACAGGGGTGTAACATATTTTGGAGGCACCGCTGGGATTGCTGCTTAGATGTCCAGTGTATATAGTCTGTGCATTGAATTCCAAGCCAGCTAAATCCCCACATATAACCCAGGCGGACTGCAGGGAGGAAGGTGTTGCTGTCTAAGGAGTGCTGGTAGCTGTGCTAAAGAGCACGTCACCTGAGACCAGCCAGAGGTCATCGGGGACTGTAAGGATGTACAGCTCAGCGTCGGTGAACCAGGCCAGAAAGATAAACTGACATTTTCCAGTCTTGCTCATCAGATTGAAAATGGGCTCAGCAGAGGTTATCCCGAGATTGATATTGTAGATGCTGTCATTAGAGCTATCTCACCAGGTTTACAACTTCGCAGCTACTTGGAGGGAAAGGCCAACCTTACTCTTCCCACCCTCCGTTGTATCCTGCGCTCTCATTTCCAAGAGAAAAGTGCCACTGAGCTCTACAAGCAGCTAGCTTCAGAAGTACAACATAATAAAGAAACAGCCCAGAGCTTTCTGATGAGAGTTTTAGATTTGAAACAAAAGGTGTTGTTTGCATCCCAAGAATCAGAGTCGGGGCTTAAATACGACCCAGCTCTGGTTCAGCGGATGTGTTTACACACAATACTGACAGGCCTTCAGAGTGATAGTGTTAGAATAGATATGCAGCCCCTGTTGTTAGACACTGGGACCCCAGATGAGCTTTTGTTAGAAAAGTTAAATATTGCCTGTGCTAATGAGGCAGAGAGAAAGAATAAGAAAAAGTGTTTAGCGTCACAGTTAACTACAAATGTGAATGTAGTCCAGTTAGGGGACACTCCACCTGTTAAGTACCCTGTGAAGGAAGCCAAAGCTAAATTACCATCTGAGCTTTTAACAGAACTAGCAGAGCTTAAGACAGGTGTAGCTTCCTTAAAAGGCCTTAGTGCAGAGATAGCTCAGATTAAGGAGACATTACAGCAACCCATGCTTAGCCCGCAGTCCTATGCCCAACATACAGTGGTGCAGCCAGGCAGGGACCGCCAGCTACAGCAGCAGTATTATGGCTACCAGGGTTACCATCAAAGACCAGCTCCACCACCGCCTCAGTATGTAGCCCAGCACTACACTTGTCGTCCAGCCCGTCTTCAGAGGAGGTGCCCTGTTTGCCGACAATCTGGAGCCAGCGAAAGTTGCACTCACTGCTACCTCTGTGGGAGTGGGGAACATTTTCAAGCAGGATGTAAGACCAGAGGCACCCGCCCATCCAGGGAGGCCCCTTTAAACCAGGAGTGGTTGCCACTGCGGGACAAGTGTTAACCATAGGCCACAAAGAGTCCCAACAATGTGTGAATTGTAAATGGATAGACCCCCAGAAGAAACTGAGACAATGTTCGTCATGTAAAAAGACACTTTATTGTACCAGAACATGTCAAAAACAACATTGGGCTGAACATAAGAGACAATGCACTGAACTAAAGAGCTCACATAAAGCTAATGAAGAGGAACCTGCCCACGCACTGCCACACCCACAACAAGTGAACTGCCCTCACAGAGTCACATCACTGGTTGGCAGGCAGTGCCTTGTTGAGTGCTTCCTGGATGGCCACAGACTCCCAGCTTTGTGGGATTCAGGCTCACAGGTGTCTATCATTGATGAAAAGTGGAAAAGGGACTACTTGCCAGACAAACAGCTCAGAGATGTTTCTGAAATTTTGGATTCCACCGAACAGCTGACACTGACTGCAGCAAATGGGACCAACATGCCTTACCTGGGATGGATCGAAACAACCTTCCAACTTGTTTCAGGAGCTGATACAGCTGAACAACTCATCATTCCAGTGCTGGTGATGAAGGGTTGGCATTTGTCCCATCCCATAATAGGCTACAATGTCATTGAATATATTTTGACAAAGACTGAAAAAGCAAAACAATACAGTACAGTTAGAAAAGCATTCCCGAGTCTTAAAAGGAATAAGGTAAAAGCTTTTATACAGGCTGTGAGTGCAGACCAATTAGACGAGTTCCCAGTAAAAACTAAAAAGGACTGTGTTATTGTACCTCAACGAAGTCACATCCTAGTTGAGTGTCGTATAGCTGCACAACCCTTTAGAGAGGACATGACTATGTTATTTGAACCAGGCTTAGACCCTCAGTGGCCAGATAACCTCGAGTTCTTTGACACTCTGGTTAAGGTTAATAAGGGTGCTTTACCAGTCATAACACTAGGTGTTTCAAATCCCACTGACCATGATATAGTCCTTTCAGGCCGCACTGTAGTTGGCACAGTTCAAACTATTACAACCACATTACCTGCATTTATGTTGGCAAAAGCTACACCTGTAGCGACTGTTAACCAGACTAGCATGCAGGTACCCGGTAGTTCTAGCGAGAAGTGGGACCCACCTGTAGATCTCAGCCACCTGAACGAAGAGCAGAGACTAGAGGTTAAACAAATGCTAAGAGAAGAGTCTCAGTCCTTCTCAAAATCAGACAACGATATAGGTTGTATTGAAAGACTGAAAATGACCATTTCACTTAAAGATAATGAGCCAGTGAAACGCACCTACATGGCAGTGCCGCGCCCGCTATACCAAGAGATGAAGGGTTATCTCCATGACCTCATAGCACAGGGTTGGGTTAGAAAGTCAAACTCTTCATACTCCTCTCCAGTTGTGTGTGTTAGAAAAAAGACGGCACGTTACGACTGTGCATTGATTATAGAGACTTAAACAGAAAGACCCACCCAGACCGCCAACCTATTCCTCGAGTCCAGGACATCATGGACAGTTTAGGTGGCAATTCCTGGTTTTCCCTCTTAGACCAAGGAAAGGCATACCACCAGGGGTTTATGGCAGCGGAAAGCCGGCCGCTCACTGCTTTTGTTACCCCCTGGGGACTATATGAGTGGATACGCATCCCTTTCGGTCTCATGAACGCCCCTGCAGCATTTCAACGCTGTATGGAAGAGTGCCTGGATGGACTCCGGGACAACATCTGCATCCCGTATTTGGATGACACGTTAGTCTACAGCAAAACCTTCAAAGACCATGTGGAGGATGTGCGACAAGTGCTTCAGCGGCTCAGAGACTATGGCATAAAGTTGAAACCCAGTAAGTGTGAAATGTTTAAACATCAGGTGCGCTATTTGGGCAGAATTGTGTCAGCAGAGGGCAGTAGAGTCGATCCCGCTGATTTTGAAGCAGTTAGAGCACTCAAAGACGTCAGACCACAAAATGTTGGCCAGCTTCGGAAAATGCTAGGTCTTCTTTCCTACTACAGGCAATATATAAAAGACTTTTCTAGAAAGGCTAGTTGTCTGTATGAACTTTTAAAAGCAGACAGAGAAGGCTCAGACACCAAGCCAAAGACAAAACTAAGAAAAATGAATCAAGCAGTGCCCTCAACGAAACCAATAGTGTGGACTGACCAGCACCAAAGTGCGCTGGAAGAGCTGATTGACTGCTTACTTCATCCACCAGTGTTAGGCTTTCCAGATTTCACACAGCCATTCATTGTGCACACCGACGCTTCTCATAAAGGACTGGGCGCAGTGTTGTACCAAAGACAAAATGGTAAGCTGAGAGTTATTGCTTATGGCTCCCGTTCATTAACAGCAGCTGAGAAAAACTACCACTTCCATGCAGGCAAGCTGGAGTTTCTAGCTTTAAAGTGGGCGGTCACAGACAAATTTAGAGACTATTTGTACTATGCCCCGACATTTACTGTGTATAGTGACAACAACCCGCTCACATACATTTTGTCAACTGCTAAACTAAATGCAACTACTTCACGATGGGTTGCAGAATTAGCTGACTTCCACTTTACTATTAAATACAAACCAGGAAAAGAAAATGGTGATGCGGATGCCTTATCGAGAATGCCACTTGATGTAGAGACATTAATCAAAGATTATTCTAAGGAGCTGGCACCAGACACCATTGCAGCCACCATACACGCCATTGAAGTCCAAAGGGAGTCTCCTGCAACGTGGACATTATCAAGTGCAGCAGCCATGTCAGTCACTGTAGAAGGTGAATCAGTTAACGCATCCATCAGGCCCATACCAAAAGAACAGTTAAGTGAAGCGCAAAAGACTGACCCAATAATAGGTCCTGTACTACAGTGGAAACAAGTGGGTTCAAGGCCACGGTTCAGAGAACTGAAAGCATTCAGCCCAAAAACGAAATGTCTATTTAGAGAATGGGAAAAGCTGGTGCTAGATAGCGATTGCATCCTGTATCGAGCCACTGCTGCCCGCAAACAGCTAGTCCTGCCAGAGCAATACAAAAAGATGGTGCTTGAAGAGCTGCACAACAATATGGGTCACCAAGGTGTCGACCGCACAGTGTCCCTAGTACGTGACCGTTTCTTTTGTCCATATATGCAGTCAGATATAGAACATTACGTGACTAAAGATTACGTGTCAAGATGGCGACCGACAAGATGGCGATCGACAAGATGGCGATCGACACAACCAGCCAGGCTCCTACAACGCCACCAACACCAAGAGCAACAACAACAACGCCAACACTACCTGACAATACCAACTCGGACAATGCCAATCTACTACTCCGTCTAGCAAACAATGAAATCACCAAATTAAAGCAGGAAATACACCGCCTCTCTCACGATCTCCAACAGAAAGACTCCATACTGACTAGCTTCAGGGACGTTGCCCTCGAGCAGTCGAGGAAGATCTCCACACTTACCTTCACTCTCCAGGACACTGCCCCATGGGACCCGTCAACCTGTCCTCGACCCTCCTCCTCTTCTACACCATGTCTTCGGTCCTCCTGGACCGAGGTTGCGGTTCGTGGGCGGAAAAGATATCACCACGGGTCTCCGCGTCCCTCTCTAGACCTCTCCAATCCATTTGCACCTCTGTCTTCTGCCACCCCGGACCTACATACGGCCTCATCCGCTAACCACGTACCGGATCGTTCCGCTCCGGTTTCCCAACAACCCCCGTCACCCGCCAATGTCGTTCAGCGCCGTCACCTGCTCTCGCTCCCCTCTGACGACACCCGCCGCCCCCGCCTTAGTCCAAGTGCTCCTCGCGGAGCCCGTTGCCACGGCGGAAAACAGTCTCCATCCCGCTCAGCTACTACATCAGTGCGCCGTAGGATCCTTCGCGAGGCCGTGCTCAGGCACACTCACGGGCTCCCTAGCTACGGACCAACTGAACTGCCGCCTCCATCTTCCACCTCAGCACCCGATGTCACCGCCCCGCCTCCCCGCCAGTCAGCAAGACGACACGACTCAAACGGCCAACTACTGGCGTCTTCTCCACGCCCCCTTTTCCCCCCAACCACGTTAATCATCGGACACTCAATTATAAGGAATGTACGCTTTTTCAACGCCACTACTCACTGTCTCCCTGGAGCTATGGCCTCTGACATCTTGGCCATGCTTCCTGGATTACTGCCAACACTTCCGTCTTCCATCTCTAGAGTGATTGTTCATATTGGAACTTGTGACACGTCACTCCACCGGTCTGAACTGACTAAAAAGGATTTTATCTCTCTCCTCCACCTCCTAAGCAACTGTGGTAAGACTATTTTCATGTCTGGTCCCATCCCCACGTTTGGAAGAGGCTCTGGCCGCTTCAGTAGAATCCTCAGTCTCAACACTTGGATCAAGTCTGTCTCCCTGTCCTACAATCTCCAATTCATCGACAACTTCAACCTCTTCTGGAACCGACCTGCCTTCTTTGCAGGAGATGGTCGGCATCCTAACCGCCTGGGCTCCCATATACTTTCCACCAACATTCAACATGCAGTTCACTGTACCCCACACACTAACACTGGACAATCTGTCCATTCTGTCCCACATGCCTGACTATCTGACTCCATACTACCAATCCCCTCCATCTGGTCATCCTCCCGACCTCAGCCTAGAAAATCAGGTATACGCCAGATCAACCACTCTGTACTAGCTAACATCCCCAGAAACATGGACTCGACACCTTTCCACAACACTCATTTTGGGCTTCTTAACGTTCGCTCCCACTCTCAAAAAGCATCCCTCATCTTTGACATTATTCTTAAACACAATCTCGACATCCTGTGCTTAACTGAAACCTGGCAGCAGCCCAACGACTTCACTGAACTTAATCAATCTATTCCTCCTGGCTTCACATATCTCACCCATCCACGCCTCTCGGGACGCGGTGGCGGCCTCGCCATACTGTACAACCTTAAATACAAAATATCCATCCACCCCACTATCACCTTCCAGTCCTTTGAAGCTCTCATAGCACGTATTCATGGTCACACACCAACCTTCTTGGCCACTATCTACCGCCCACCAAAACCTAACCCGACCTTCTTGGACGAACTGTCTGACCTCTTAGCTGACCTCATCTCTCTGTCAGCCAACATAATTCTTCTTGGTGATTTTAACATCCACTTCGACAATCCCAACAACACCGCTACAAAAGACCTAATTTCCTGTCTGGACAGCTTTGGGCTCCAACAATACATCACCTCCCCAACACATTCTCTAGGCCACACCCTCGACTTAGTCTGCTGCTCTGGCGTCACAGTTCAGTCATGTTCTACCCTCGACACCTTCTTCTCCGACCACAAACTAGTCTGCTTTAACTCCAAACTACCTCTCTTCAAAACCCACCTCTCCCGCACCATCACCTTCCGTAACTTAAAGAACATCGACCTCCCCTCCTTCACTGCTGCTCTCAACAACCTTTCATGTACTAATTACACACCGTCCCTCTCCAACATGTTATCCAATTTCAACTGTGAGCTACGAAATCTACTCAACACCTTCGCCCCACTCAAAACTAGATCTGTATCCTTTACGCACTCTGCTCCATGGTACACACCCGAACTCCGCCTCCTCAAAACCCAAGCCCGTCGCCTTGAACGTCTCTTCAAAAAAACCGGTTCATCCACCCACAAGGACTTATACCTAAACCACATACTGAAGTACAAGCAAACCATTACTCAAACAAAATCTGACTTCTATGCCTCACTTATTGTATCCGCCTCTGGCTCCACGCGTTCCCTCTTCTCCACTGTCAAAAATTTATTGGGCCCCCCCGATACTCCTCTCTTCCCTTCACTCTCCACCACCTTGTGCAATAACTTCCTGGATTTCTTCTCATCAAAAATCGAAAATATACACCAGCAATTTCCCCCCATCTGTGACACTGCGAACTGCCTCCACTGTACCCTTCCCTCTCTACCAGTATCCTCCCTGCTTTCGAGTTTTATCATTCCACCCACCACGGTTATCTCTTCCCTGATCCTCAAATCCAAACCCTCAACCTGCAAACTTGACCCCCTACCAACCAACCTCGTCAAGCTCTGTCTCCCCTCTCTCCTTCCTCATCTTACCCACATTATTCACACTTCCCTCAGTTCTGGCATCGTACCCCCATCACTCAAGACAGCCATCATCTCACCAATTCTAAAAAAACCTGGTCTCGATCCTGCCGACCTTAACAACTTCCGCCCTATCTCCAATCTCCCGTTCCTCTCCAAAATCCTGGAAAAAGTTGTTCACCACCAGGTCCATACCCACCTTTCCGCCAATAGCCTATACGAACACTTTCAATCTGGTTTCCGCCAACTTCACAGCACTGAAACTGCCCTGGTCAAAATCACCAACGACCTCCTAGTAGCCGCAGACTCTGGCCTTGTCTCCATCCTCATCCTCCTTGACCTAACTGCAGCTTTTGACACCATCTCACACAATATTCTCCTCCATCGCCTTGCTTCCATCGGCATAGCCGGCTCGGTCCTCTCATGGTTCACCTCCTACCTATCTGACCGCACCCAGTCCGTCCATCTCCAGAACTTCCACTCCCAGCCCTCTACTGTCAGTTGTGGCGTGCCTCAGGGCTCTGTCCTGGGGCCCCTCCTCTTTATTATTTATCTCCTTCCTCTCGGAAATATCCTTAGGCAACATAACATCAATTTCCACTGTTATGCAGACGACACCCAGCTCTACCTCTCTGCTGCTCCATCTTCTACCCTCCCCCCTCCCTCCCTCCTTACCTGCTTACATAATATCAAATCCTGGTTCACCCATAACTTTTTGAAACTCAACCCTGACAAAACTGAAATTCTCCTCGTGGGCACCAGATCCACCCTTTCTAAAACCAGCACCTTCTCCATTCAAATTGACAACAATACTGTCCCCCCCTCCCCCCAAGTTAAAAGCCTGGGTGTCATCCTAGACGGTACTCTCTCCTTCACTCAGCATATCAATACCACTACCCGGTCGGCCTACTCCCATCTCCGTAACATAAACCGCATCCGTTCCTCACTCACCACCGATAGCACGGCAATACTCATTAACGCCTTTGTCACCTCTCGTTTGGATTACTGTAACTCACTCCTCACTGGTCTACCTCTCAAATCACTTCGCAAACTTCAACTTGTCCAGAACTCTGCTGCCCGAATCATCACCAGAACTCCATCCTCACATCATATCACCCCTGTCCTTAAACAACTTCACTGGCTCCCTGTGTCCTTCCGTATAAACTATAAAATCCTCCTTCTCACCTACAAAGCCCTCCACTCTATTGCCCCACCATACATCACTGAACTACTTCATATCTATTCTCCGCCTCGTCCTCTCCGCTCCTCCAGTTCCACTCTCCTCTGCACCCCTACAGCGCGCCTGGCCACCATGGGCGCTAGATCCTTCAGCCACACTGCGCCCCGCCTTTGGAACATTCTCCCTCATCGCATCCGGTCGTCTCCGGACTTATCAACTTTTAAATCATCACTCAAAACATATCTGTTCCGTATAGCGTTTTCCACCTAACTCTCTTAACTTCTCAAAGCAGCCCGTGATGTCCTACCACCCTCTGCCTATTTCATATTGTCTCATACTGTTTCATATTTGTTGTTCTGTCATCTGGGTTTCTGTATTTCAATTTACTTTTACTGTACTTCGCCCACTTCCTAGATAATCCACGCTTTTGCCTTTACATTCTCTCCCGCCGTTTATGTATTCTTGTTACTGTTGTTTTAATGCACTCTATGTATATCATGCTGTATGCTTCCTTTTCTATCTGTAAGGTGACCTTGAGACTTTGAAAGGCGCCATGAAATAAAATGTATTATTTATTATTATTAAAGCATGCTGTTGTATTAAGCAGAAGAAGCCCTGTCATGAATCAAGAGCCCCTCTGACAAATATTGTGACCACTTGCCCTTCGAACAAGAACCCGAAATCAACAAGCCGGTGAAAAACAGAAGGAGAGAGAGACACCAACCTGCTCGTGAACTTCAAGAAATGGATAATGAGGACAGTAGTGATGATGATTGCTTTCATCATGCACTGCCTCACCCGTCTGCACCTCAGGCATCAGATCTGCCAGCGGAAACAAGGAACAAAGAGCCTCCAGCATTGAGACACCAGCCTCCAGCATCAGCTACTGCTGCTTCAGCACCTGAGCCCCCCGTTGGGGATCAATTGGATGTACCTGACGTGCCTGCTGAGAAGATGCCTGATGAGGAGATGGGTTCATCTGCGAGTAGCCTATCTGACACCTCACCGCCTGCCTCACCATCATTAGCCGCACCTGAGGAACCACCACCACAGCGACCACAACGAGAGAGACATCCACCGAGACGCATGACATACGACCAGCTGGGCATCCCTTCCTGTTACAGTGTCCACCCTGTACCTCAAATGTTCCCTGTGTATCCTGGAGTGGTCCCATGGTTGCCAGCTTTACAGCCATACTACACTCACTCTCCCTATATGTATGAACTCCAGCAAATGTAAGTTGACACTTCCCCATTGATGACTTAGGGACTGTACTTACAGCCTATCATCATGGGCCATGAAAGACTTTTCCTATGGATTCTAACCACAGATGATTAAAACTGTTAATGTGACGACTTACACCAGAAGACTGGTTATAGACTCTTTATCAGTCAACAGACATGCACTGTGGTAATGGTTTGCTTTCACACTTTGAATGTCAAAAGACGGCTACTGAGTGAAATGCAACTGTAGAGATGTATTAGATTAGATGTCGGGACGACATTCTTTCCAGTGGGGGGGAGTGTGGTAGGCTAAAATAGCATTATACGACTCCTTAATACTCCTTAACATGATTTAGTCAGTATGATTTCATGTAAAAGGGAAATGGGTTAAACAAATGGGAAAAATTTAATAAATATTAATTCATATTAGTTCATGCAAGCCTTTAAAACATTTGATATGCAGTTAAAAGTTGGTTAAAACATGTTGAATACTTTAAGAACTGTAAAACCTTTTGTTATCTTTGATATTGTATTAATATTTGTTTGTTTCATTCAAGGGAAAGATAATCTTGTGTGTTGGTAATCTTTCGCTAAGCCTGAGTCTGTATTCGGCTCTGGGATCGATTGGTCAGGGCTCGGCCCCCCTTCGAAAAAGAGCGCGTTGTTCCCGGATGAAAAGAATTTAAAAAAAGAGACTGCAAGAGAAAAATACGACATGGCTCTCGTGGTTCTTTCCCCCCTGTTTACAGGGGTGTAACACCAGCATCCCCGAGGCCACACAAATTTTGGTTTTGTTTGAATTTCAGAACTCAAGTCAAGTCAATGATATTTTTAGTCAGTGATCTGTTTTGAAACCACTTACCTCTCAGCCTGATATGAGACAGCAACTAACTCACTGAGACTCTACTCAACTTGCATGTCCTGAAGGACCCAGGACCACCCGGGGCTCCCAGAGAGCCAGAAACTTCCAGGGACTCCCTTCACACCAAATTCAATAATCTCTCTCTCTGTTTTAAGTCACTTATAAAATTCCTCTTACCTTACAGGAGTCCGTCTCTGGTCTCTCTTTTCAAAATTCAATCGCGTCACTCCGCTCCCCTCACAGCAGATCCTAGCCTCTCAATGCTCCAAACCATTCCCTTATGGTACCTGGGCGGAGGGCTTTCAGTCAGGAGTCATAGACTCCCCCGTGTATGGTTTTTAGGTCCAAACCTGGAAGTAAGAGGAGATGGGGGGCTCTGGAGAGTTTTGGGAGACAAGACCCAGGGTTTGGGAGGGAACTGGGGAGAGAGGTAGGCCTCCAGAGGGGATGCTGGGGCACTCCAGGGTCCTGGGAGACAAGACTGGGGTTGTGGGAGGGAGCAGGGGGAGAGAGGGAGGCCTCCTGGGGGAAGCTGGAGCAGGGGGAGAGAGGGAGGCTTCAAGGCGGAAGCTGGGGGCTCTGGAGAGTCCTGGGAGACAAGACTGAGTGTGTGGTGAGGGCGCCCCCCCCCAGTATCCCTCTGGAGGCCTCCCTATCTCCCCCTCTCCAGCTTCCCCCTGGAGGCCTCCCTCTCTACCTGCTCCCCTGTCCCCTCAAGGGGGGAGGCTGGGGGCTCTGGAGGGTCCTGGGAGACAAGACTGGGGGTGTGGGACGGAGCAGAGGAGAGAAGGAAGTTTCCTGGGGTTGTGGGAGGGAGCAGGGGAGAGAGGGAAACCTCCAGGGTGAAGATGGGAGCTCTGGAGGAACCTGGAGACAAGACTAGGGGTGTGGGAGGGAGCAGGGGGACAGAGGGAGACCTCCTGGGGAAGAGAGAGCAGGGGAGACAGGGAGGCCTCCAGGCGGAAGCTGGGGGCTCTGGAAAGTTCTGGGAGACAAGACCCAGGATGTGGAAGGGAACAGGGGTGAGAAGGAGGTCTCCTGGGGGAAGAGTGAGCAGGGGAGAAATGGAGGCCTCCAGGGGGAAGATGGGGGCTCCGGAGGGTCCTGGGAAACAAACCTGGGGTTTTGGGAGGGAGCTGGGGAGAGAGGGAAACCTCCAGAGGGGAGTCCCCAGCTTCCCCCTGGAGGCCTCCTATCTCCCCCTGCTCCAACTTCCCCCTGTACTCCTCCCTCTCCCTCCTGCTCCCTCCCACACCCCCAGTCTTGTCTCCCAGTACCCTGGAGTGCCTCAGCATCCCCTCTGGAGGCCTACCTCTCTCCCCTGCTCCCTCCCACAATCCCAGGTTTGTTTCCCAGGACCCTCCAGAGCCCCCAGCTTCCCCCAGAGGCCTACCTCTCTCCCCTGCTCCAACTTCCCCCTGTAGGCCTCCCTCTTTCCCGTGCTTCCTCCCATAGCCCCAGTCTTGTCTCCCAGAACCCTCCAGAGCCCCCAGCTTCCCTCTCGTGGCCTCACTCTCTCCCCTGCTCCCTCCCACACCCCCAGTCTAGTCTCCCAGGACCGTCCAGAGCTCCAAGCTTCCCCCAGATTTAGACTTAAAGGAAAGTCTCTAAGATGCTGCAACAGTGCTGTTACTTCCTCTGATTGATTTTTACAGCAGACGGGCAAATTCTTAGTTAAAGTTACTTTTATTCACATGACACTTTTTTTTTCTTTTAAAGATTATTTTGAGCATTTCTGCCTTTTTTGATAGGATGGTGAAGAGAGACAAGAAATCGGAAGATATGCAGGTTTGTTAATGACAGGCTGGTTCGGGAGTTGAGCCAGCATCCACTGTGTTCACAGACAGGCACGCTACCTACTGCTTGCCGGCCAAAGCTAATCCATTGTGCTTTGCACGCGTGGGTTCGAATCCCATCCTCGTTGATAGTATTTACTTCTTTCGATATTTAAGTACCCAGTTTTTTGCCGTCATGTTTGCTTATTGAAGCATATTTCGTCTAGTATTTATTGACAGACCACCTGTTTACATAAGCTAAGAAAATGGTATAAACAAGACTACAGCACTAAGCTTTACACTTTTAGCCACACTGAAATCTTGAGGTTGGTCAGTGTAATATGTTTTGTTAGATATTTCTATTGAAACATGACATTACTATATAAACAACACTACCACACAGGAATCTCTTTCACCATTCTGCATAAGGCTTGGGCATTAGATCATAACTCTCATTCCTGCTTTTCTTTTAAATGTATTTATTATTTATTATTTTAAATTTATTTCAGGTAATCAACATCTCCTTGATAGCCTCTGTTATGGAATCCTTTTTTTATGTGTACTTTTCCTTGTTTTTCATCAGCGCTCTCCTGCGGATCAGAAACACATCCTGTGACTCCTGTAGCTCCATAGTTATGTCCATTCTTTGTAGGAGAGGAGTGACTAGTCTCTGTCATGGCTGGGCTGCTGGTTTTCTGTGAGTAAGATAGTGGAAATACAGAAAGCAGAATACAAGAAACTGATGATTGAATTGTTCAGCAGTGTCTCTGTTTCTATCCCTGACAAATCATGTGTTTATTGAATAAGTAGTCTCTAGGAATTACATTACATTACACATTGTAGTTTGTTTATTTGACAGTATGCTTTTTTGTTGCTGTTGATAACTATGTTACCTTGTGATCACGATAATATTGATCTATGGCATACTGGTGTTTGGCTGCATTCAGTCCAACTGCACCAGCTAGTCTCTCTCCAAGAAAATCACAAGCTAATTTTAGGGAAGAAACAAGGAAACACAATGAGATTTCCTTACATGAGTAAAATTGGTTTGTTTAATGTGTATTAAACGTATTTGTCACGTTTCATACTCAGCAGTGAAATCCTTCCAACTACAATGGCCAAATTCTTGAATGACAACCTAGTCTGAGAAAGGAGAGGCAAAAAGACAGATATGACATGACTGCAATTTAACATCTAACATGCATTTTCTCCTTTTACCACTTTCTCACCCTCTCTGTAGGTTCTCTAAATGGGGGTCTGCTTGATAACTGCTCCTCTTCCTCCTCGCTATCTTCTTCCTCCAGAGTTTCACCGCTGGAGAAGTGGATGACCTTCTTATGTTTGGACCGGGCAGGACACCCAGACTCTGTTCCCTGGAAAATTTGTGACATTTATTAACTGGTATGTTTTATTTATTGCTTATTGTCTATGTCCAGCACATTTTATTTTATAGCCTTTTTTAATGACACCTACATGCTAATCCAAAGTGAAGAATTACTGCTAGCTAGTCACAACCAGCCGTTCAAAGTCAGCTGGAATCTTTCCCAGAATTACTGAACACATCCTGAGCTAACATCCATGTTTGTCTTGCTTCATTATTGCAACACTTACTTCCTGGTAGTTGGTGTTCATTCTTCAGATATAAGTCTTTCTTTAGCACCCCAGTGTAAAAATGTAGACGGTTTGTTTTATGTCACAGCCGTACCGTACGTCCATCCATGCTGAATCTGCTATGCGGAGAAAAAACAACTAAAGGATACAGGATCAGTCTTGAAACCTGAGACACTAAACACAGAAGTGCAACTCTTATCACAGGCAAGTTGTTAAAAGAGCTGCCACTAGAGTGCAATCGGTTTCAATCTTAAGCTAAAGGGGCTGGACTTGTCGTGGTATGCAGAATGTCAGGGCTTATTGTCACATTTAACATATGAACCTTAATCTCTCCAATATCCCCCCTTTTATTTGTGCTTTACGCTGCCTCCAGGTTAAAAAAAATCTTACACACTGTTAAATATCTTATATATACATGCTGTATAACTACTTGTTGCAAAACGTCTAAATATAACATTAAAAACCACATGCAAATTCTAGAGATGGAAGAAAAAGGAGTTTTATGATTGACTTCATACCATTTAAAATACATTTTACATGAAGGACACCATCAGAGGAAGAATAATGAGCTACAGGAGTGTACATCATAAACATTCTCAATTAAATTAACTGCTCCACATGTGAAAACATGTCCATTAAAACTAAACCAGATCACAAGGAAACAATAAAGTGCAAAGATGTTTAAATGTGCTGACAAGAACGTTTATCTTCTTTGTGGCTATCAGTCTGGCTCAAGTAAGCTAATATACATATAGGGACATGAATGAGTACATGTGAGCCTAATGTTACTTTATACATTTCTAAAAAGTGATATTGTTCGCCTCACACTAGTGGGTGGTAGAGTTTTGACCATATGAAGAACTACTGCGAAGCAGCTGGAACAGCTCTTCAGCAGTGTATAAAATTTTTTAGACATAGATGTTATGTGCTCATCTACCCTCAGTTTGATGACGGTTGGGCTCCAATCTTTGTAAGAAAGATGATAACGCTCAGTAGATGCAGAGTGCATTTTATCAGCTATTGACAACAGCACTTTTTCAACAACTAAAAGGTTACAGGAATAAGCACAATACAGCATGTGTTAGTAGTTACTCTGATGTATCCACTGAAACACAGTGACAATCAAAATCACTAAAAACATATGAATTATATAGAACTGTACACTGTTAAATTGTCAACTAAAATATCATTATATAACAGAAATAAGTTAAGATCTGGAATAATACCCCCAAACAGATACCATCATGTTGAACTATGATTCCGCCTCAGAGTAACCATGTTTTGTTTAAATGAACGGTTAGAGTAGAAAACGACTTTGTCATGTCATGTGCAAAAGAACTGTAGCACATACATCATGTGATCTAAAACGATTATAAACTGCTGGAGCTACAGCAAAGCAAAAATGCAACAACTATAACACATGCAGTCTTACTTATTTTGTCTGTCTACTGTTGATGGATAGCTCTATTAATTATCATAAACCTGTTGGTAAGGATATGATGAACGCTTGAACTGCATCCCAGTCAACTGAAAAAAAAAAAATTTGTTTACACGTTGATTGTGCAAATGCAATTTCCTACTTTTACTTTTACACATAGTTTTTGTAGTGGTAAATATTCAGGATTAGAAGCTGCTCCTCTATCTTTTGTTTAGGTCTATATTGGGAGGCATGTTTAGTGTTTGACAAACCAGTTTGGTCAATTGTTTCAGCCGTCTTTCATCACACCAGAGCTATCTAGTGCCACAAGGGGTAAAACCTATATGCCTGTGCAAGGGAACACAGCAAACAGGTTTACAATGCAGCAAAAGGCACCATTAATACATCTACATTACCCTTAAGGCCTTTTTATTCTCTCAACTGATATAGGTTAAGCTGAAAGAGCTTAATCTTTTAAAAGCATTTTATATTTATTTAATCTGTGGCAAGTGTTAAATGTGGACTGTTTTGAGGATTTGGCCGAATACTTTGATGTTCAACGGGCTCTGGATTATATGCAATTAACGGCTGCCATACCCAAATACAATACACGTTTCTTCATAAATGTAAAACACCACGGATTAATAATACAAAAAATACTTTTTTTTTTTTTCTATGGAGGTTTACATGGAAAGAAATATAGATTCCATCATTATAATTGATGGTTCTGAAGCGTGAGGCTGAAAATGGAGTCTGTGGAAAGTTTAGGAGATGACACAGCCTGTGTCCTTCTGAGGCTTCAAATCCGGCTCCTTCACTGGTTTCACCTCCTCCTCCTTGGGTTTGGCCTTAAGTTAACACAGTAGTGACACAGATATGAAACAGCAAACCTCAGAATCACATGTGAAATATTCATCATACTGTACATCAGTTTTCTTTTGAGCTTTGTTTTTGTCTTTCTGTATACTTGTCATCTGTTACCTTGTCATTTTTAGCTCCCTTGGTCAGGTCAAAGGTGGCGTAGACTTCAGCAGTGCACTGCTCACTGAGCGGCGGCAGCTCAAAGGGGACTGGTTCAGCCAGGCCATAGCTCGCTTTCAACTCTAGCTGGGGTGCCTCAGCTGGGACCTTATGGAAATATCTGAGGAAATATGTTCAGATCATTAAAAGGATATTTAAGACTTGATTATGTCAATTTCCGCCACTTATTGTTGTATCTTTTTGTTACAACTGGGAATGAGACTGCATTTATAGGCAGCTAATAAGGTTTGATTATGTACAAGTCTTACATTTAAGTCAAACTTTTTAGTTGCTTATTATATGTATTTGTTTTACAGTTCTAACACTGCCAGACTACACTTACAAAATGAATAATGCAAAATGTTCATGTAAAAGACAGATCATATAAAATATCCCAAACACCTGTGAGTAAAACTGAGTGGAATGAAGAATCTGATTTTATTACAACGGACATATTGTTTAGGATAACAATCTACAGCAAAACCTGCTGTGCTATTTCTGAGAGGTAAGCTATGCTGTTACTGTTACTACAACCAGTTGTTGTCAACACTGACTTTGTCAATAGTTATAGCAGGTTAGTTATCTACTAAAAGTCAGATGTGTAACTGAGACCTTGATCATCTGATCCTAATCAGACCAACATGACTTTCTGAGATATTGATATACCACAGGTGTCAAACTCCAGTCCTCGAGGGCCACTGTCCCGCCTGTTTTCCACTAATCCCTGCCCTACCCCCTGCTGATTACCTGGATCAGGTGTGTTCAGCTAGTTAGAAGCTTCAAGGGCAGCGACAGTCAGAAAACAAGTAGAGCAGTGGCCCTCGAGAACTGGAGTTAGACACCTGCGTACTACACTAAACTATATCATTGTCCCATAGTAAAAAGTTCCTATTCACAAAGAAAATTACTGAATGCACTTCTATCTGTTGAAACAGAAAAGTCACAAGTTAAAAACTGCTATCAGCTGTCCTCAGCCATTGTTGCCATTAATGCTACTAAATGAATGTGATGGAAGTTTCCTTCACATTTGGCGACAAAAGCCTTAGACTAAAATTAACTCCTAAATGGCCCAGTCCAAAGGACATACAGGGCGTGTCAGTCATACAACTATTCATACTCCTGTGTAGTGCTTAACATTTAATTTCACATTGACTAACACAGACCAGTCACCTGAGACATGAACAGTAGGTTTATTCATCAAACATAATATCATCCATAGCAACAGGGGCAGCCCAACACAAGTCTATGTGTATGCAATGTGTGTGTCTGCTGTGCCTAACTCACATAAAGCCATTTTCCCTCTGGCACTTCTCCAGTGTGTTTTTAATGAGGCTGCCCAGTTTGAGAAAGAACAGCTGCTCAGATGGTTTGGCTGTGGTGCCTGGGCCTTTGGTTTGACGGTATTCTTTACACAGTCCTTCAGCACGGGAGTAACCTGCACAGAGAAGTCCTGATGTTAATACAAAAGAAATCCTGTGTGCTAGAAGCAGGAGAAGCAAGCACAAACCATGACCCAAAAACATTGCAGTAACACAAAAGGAAACAAATATACAGGAAACACCTGCATCAGGACCATAATACTTCAACTCCAACTGAAACTTTAACCTTATCACTTAAACTGTTTGAACTGAACAATACATCTATTACAGAAAAAAACATGCTTTCATTGACACAATAACTGGTTTATTATCAGCATTATGTTTTTACCTGTATATGTACACACAAAGTTTTAACATACTGTACGTACACTTTTCTGCTTCCTGGAGAGATCTTATAGCCTCACCACACTTGTCACTTGCCAGCAGTGTCTGCCCATGATAGCAGTACGCCTGCAAGCACAATGAGTATTATTGTAAGAGTGTAGGCAAAAAAATGCTGGTAAATAAAGTTGGCATTTTCCTTTTCTGTCTTTGTACAGGAGGAAATGACTACATTAGAAACTCCTCTATATTATATAAATTAACAATATAACAAACACACTGATTTGTTTGTTCTTACAAGGTCTTCACAAGGTCTGTGAATGTCATTAGGATATAAATGAACTTACATAAGCCATGTAAAAGTGCTGTTTCAGCTGAAGATACTTCCTCCACTTGCTGCTGCACTCTGGCTCTAAGGTGTTCAGTGTGTGATCTAAAGATAGAAATACAGAGCTTTAAAAGCTCAATATAAAATGACTTTGTCTGCACTGTCTTGGTAACTGACCTAATATGCAGTTACAAAATGTAACAATTAGTAAAGATGACAAAAAAAAAAACCAAAAAAAAATGGGTACTGTAATATTTTAACTATTAAATGCAAAACCACTAACCGGCTTTTTGATAGAAGTTTGCTGTTTCAAATGCCAGAGCTGCGATGAGTGTAGCATTGTGCTTCAGTTCAATCGCTCTGGCAATTGTCACTGTAAACATTAAATGAGATGGTAAAGAACTAAAACACAAAATAATGAATAACATTAATAACATGATTATCATTATGTATTAGCACAAGTTTTTTCATCATCATGGTAGAGTGGAGATAAACTTTGATTAGATTTGACAGTATCACTACTATCATGTCACAGTGTCATGCTGAATTGCTCTTCACAGCAAAGCAACTCATACAAGTTAAATTATGAAGATAAAACATTTCTAAATGTCCACTAGGTCTGCAGAATTTCTGAGAAAAACTTCCACAGAAAGCCATTAATAAGAAACAAAAAAGTAAAATATAATAGAAATGTGCCACATAGAATATGGATGCCATATCTATGTTGGTTTGGCTAGATTTGAGTAGAAGTACATATGTGACTGCTCAAGTCACAAAATGTAACTGCAGTACCTTCCTGTGCTTCTGCTTGGCACTGGATGATGTATGCATCAATCACTCTGGGGTCCAGGTCTCGGCCCTTTTCAGCTGGGGTGATGAGGCGAGGAATGTGGACCTCCTGAAGGAAACACGACAAAGAATGTTGTTTTTTAAAATTGTGTTTAACTCTATATATAAATCTATAGCCTCCTTTGCTTTTGCTTGTGTTTGAGAAACAACATTAATCTGCCTGAGGTTTGTGTGCTGCTGAGGAAGTAAGGGAACAGGATGTGCTGTTGTTTCACACTGTTGGTGCCCCTTCTTATAGTGTTTTACATTTTACCGAAATAGGTTGTTGCAATTTGTCATGGGACTAATGTGGTCACAACAGCTGCTGTATATGAAACATAATCTGCACTAACTAAACTGAACTACCAATTAAAATTCGTTCAAAGGCCTAGTGATTCACACAAAAGAATTTTAATTGGTAGTTTAAGCAGCACTAAAATTAGTGACATAGTAGTGAATCTTTGAAATAATACATATGAGTAAAAAATATGTAAGATGGGGTGAACTGGCATCACAGCACCAAAGTATCCAAGTCTCCAGCTCTGTAAAAACTTCATCTGCAGAAAAACTTCACCTTGAGGTTTTTGAATATTCCAGCGGCAACCTTCAGGCTCCGGTGAACATCTTTGGCTTCTGGCTCTGTTATACTATTAAACAGGGAAACATAACAGTAATATTGTAATAACGTCATGTACAATTGTAATCAATGAATTCATATGTGACAGATGTAAAATAAATTAATTCAAAAATATTGACAAAAAATAGCATACTTCTCCTTCCCTGCTAGTCTTGAGGCAAACTTGGTGTACCAGAGGGCTACATTGAAGGCCATAGAAGCCAGTTCAAAGACTGCATCCTGCTGGGCACTATGGTGAGAGCAAGGAAAGAAAATGTGTCATATAGATTGATACACGCTTATTCACGTTATTATGTGCAACTGCACACTCTAACGTAATCTAATACAACGGTTCTGCCATACCTTCTACTCTTATAATGCCTATAGTCTTCTTTTTTTTGACAATATAATAGAGGTGTCAATTAAGTTACACATAGCACTTGACCACCATCTGCTTTAACATTATAAACTTTGGAAAGGTGAATTTTATTGGAGAACTGTTGTATCGGACTGCATTAGAGCCACAGAATGTGCCATCATGTCAATGCGAAGGTTAAACATTTGTTTACTGTGCCTGTAGCCTCTGAATTAATCTAGAGCAAAAACAACATTTACCATATATTTGCCATGTTAAAAATGCAATATGTTTAGTAAAAAGCACTACAACAAGACCTGGACTCAGTATAGTTATTGTTTCTATAACGGACATTTATACAAGAGACCCAGTTAAATGCTGATGAGATCAGATGTGCGTGTGTGACACAAAACTATGAAATAAAAATTATAACATTTCATTCATGTATTTCAGTATATTCTTATAATTATAAAAAGTGATCAATTTTTTCCATAATTGCTCATTATAGAATTCAGGCAGCAACTGTAAAGAGGAGTAATATGTAGTTTAGAACAACAGAACTTATTGTGCCGCTAAGTCAAATATAATAACTTAATTTACAATAATTAACTGTGTGTGATGGGTTCTTCCACCTACTGCGGAAATTAAATTCCTCATTCTTATCTTTCTACCTTGGTGTGTTTCCTTGTAAAGTATCAGTCCATTTGAAGTTCTGGATGAACCTCATCTTGTTCTCCTGTGTAGTTCCATCCAAGGATAAGATAAAGCCTATTGTAGCATAAACCAGTATTTAAAAAATAAAAGCAGCAGGTTAGGTGCAAAGCAAAATAAAAAAAAAAATCAATATAGTGTTATAAAGCAAACAAAAATTAATATAATTCTGCTTGGTTAAAATACACAAATTATATTTATCTTATGAATGTTAGTATGCATTTACTTTTCAGACTGGTTTTCCCAATTTGTTTCCTTTCAATTATCTATGACAATATAAAATATAGTATATTCTCTGTTAAAGTCTTGTTATGCAAATGTATTCAAATTCAGTTTGGCAAATAATTTAAATAACAGTTCTGCTGTATTAAACCATGCTTGACTAAACAATTTATATTGACTGACATGGACAGTGTTTGATTTAAACCTTAGCAAGGCAGAGGGAAGGAGCCATTCACTTGGAGGAGTATAAACAGACCTTGTAGGAGGGAGAAATATGCATCTGTGGCATTTTTCATGATCTCAGGGTTGCAGGTGACATCAGTGAACATCTCCAGCAGTCTTGCCCTGGTTGCCCTTAGGTCACTGTACGTATCAGAGCAACAGCAAGAGTCCAATAACAATTGTATTAGGTTTCAATAGGACATTCTTATTGGCATAATATTTCTGTAAATGATCATTGTCACAGTCCATTCAGATAACACAGTGGACTAAGTAGAGACAGGACATACTTGCATATCTTATTGGCAGCTGGGCTCCCTGCTACTCCATAAAAACTAAAGGACACAGGCGCCGTTGCCTTCAATGGGTTTCTGTGAAACCAATGTGCCATCCTGTGAAAGAAGACACGCCTTAAGAGATGAAAAACGGTATGACAGGCAGCTGATGAATAACATTTGTGGTGTTAAAGCCTTTTGAATAGACTGGAATCGATGGATAGCACATTTTAGTGAGGCTTTTATTAAGCAGGCAGCTTTAGGTTAGCTAACTAATGTGTCATTTCGGCTAACGTCATTTTACCTATATGGTCGCTACAACTCGTTAGCAGCCTTGTTAGCGAACTCTTTGCCGATTGCTAAAGTCGTTAGAAATTTAATACAAATCGTATGACGTTATTTTTAGCTACCATTAATGGTATTTTATAATAAATTTGTTTGTCAGCTCTTCCAGACAAAAGTCCATTAGCGTTACGCAGCTAAGCTAAGCAACAGCTAACGGCTAAAGGACTCGCTAACATCCACAGACGTAAACATGACTCAGTGACGTGACAAGACAGCGGACATATACAGCTAAATAGGTTGACTGAAGGAGTTTCAGCATATGGTTTTACTGTTTACCTGTCAATACGCCGCTGGAGGTTTCAGGTTTGGCAGTCCTTAAGACAAGTCTTGATACCAACAACTTCCGGAAATAAACGCGAAGCTGACGCTGACCAATGGAAGCGTCCAATTTGGTCACATGCCTCAGCTCGCTGTCCTTGTTTCCAGATGTTCAGTGGCCCTAAACGGGCTTCAACATGTGATGTGTCTCTAACAGCTGTCTGGGATGAGTTCTTGATAAGGTTGTATTAAAGAGGTCTCAATTTTTCCTGTCACTGTAATATGAGACAATGTCCTAATAGAGTTTATTAGTTCAGTTCATTGTTTTGACTTTATTAGAAGCTGTTGACTTATATATGAATTTCTTTGCGAGAACTATTAAAATAATGGACGAGTCGAAAGATGGTGGTATTAGTGTTCCCATTCAACAGCAAACTGAATTCCAGGTAAAAACTTACTGTATTTACATCAGTTACTGCAAAGACATACACATACATATATACAGACACACACACACACACACAGACACATTATAAATCTATTCATCTAACCAGCTCTCTTTGGGTGAAAGGCAGGGGTCCACCCTGGACAGGTCATCAGTCCATCACAGGGCCACATAGAGACAAACAACCTCACACACTCACACTCACTCCTATGGGCAATTTAGAGTCACCAATCAACCTGACATACATGTTTTTGGACTGTGGGAGGAAACCAGAGTACCTGGAGAAAACCCACACAAGCACAGGGAGAACATGCACACTCCCTACTGGCTTATTCATTCTCAGCATGTATTAAATCATCAACCCACATAGAAACACACAAATCAGAGAGCCATCTTTGAGTTTTAAGTCACATTCATATTTATTACCTAGGAATCTCCATAAGGCACACTTGGGTGCACCAATAAGGACAAGGCACTTAATCTGGGTCCACTGACACCAGGTACAAGCAAGAGGACACGATGCAATAACTGAATTATAATTAGGGCTGTGACATCACACACTCTAATGTTAATACACACATTTACATTACATTGCTATGCATGGCGTTTCCGTTAGACTGGCGTTATACACGTAACGTTTGTCTTTTGTTGTGAAACCAAATTTTTACCAGTGCCGGTTACAGTCGCACATGCTCAGTGAAACAATAACAGCACTTAATAACATAACAACACTTCATATTCTGTCACAAATTATTTTACGGCACCATTAAATGCTTCTGCCATGATCAATTTGATATTACGTTCTAGTGATCACCACCTGTCTTTGTCCCCACCACTTTTCAAAGCAAAGTTAGGCCACTGGGTGCGAATATAGCCATATAACCCCCACTACCACCGCAACATCGGCGGTTGTAGCGGTAGTAAAAAACTGCCGCCGTCAGAGCCCTATATATAATAATTCAATTATTGCCTCTAGTTGTATAATAGAGATTTCTTAACATCCACACTTCATACTGCAGTTAAAATACAGCACTTGCTAGTTCATTAACAATGTTACCAGTGCACCTTTAAAATATCTCTAAAACAGCTTTAGACACAAATGGGGAAAGGCACATTTGGCCAGCTTGGAGACAATAACAGCATCATTATGCCTGAATTAGTTTTTTCATTGTTTGACATTGTAAAATTAAAACTTTAGCTATAGTGGTATATTTTATAACTACTGGATGAATGCCAGAAAAGGACATTTTTCCTCTTCATGAAACCCAAATGCAGTTGTCTATTTCATTTAAACAAAATCTAATTTAACAAAGAAGGTGAATAAACAGAAATATAGAATGATCTGTGATGTTTACAGAGGTTTTGAAAAAAAAAGATTCCAAAAGGTCACTTTTTTTTTCCCCTATCAAAAAGCAAATATACACTGACAACCAAAAGAAAAAAAAAGAAAAGAAAATCAATATAAAGCTCTCGATGCAATCAAGGATCAATACAGTGTGGAGCAGGAGACAGAAAGTTAAGCAATATTCAACCTCTCGTCAAAGAAAGACTCTTGTTTATGAGAAAGAATTTACATTCAGTAACAGATCCCATTACATTTACAAAATCGCGTTTACATTAAGGTCAAGTTTAAAGATAATGATTGCTCAGTAAACTAGAGCATTGCAATTATACTGTAGATTGTCATACAAATTTTGATTAAATCTCATAATGCACATTACATGTGCCAATTTATTTTTGCACTTAAAATCATACCATAAAATACACATGAAACAACATTGCAACTGAATGTTTCATAAAAATCATTAAAAGTTATTAATTCATCATGCACACATTGAATGTCTTGAATAAGCAACATTCTGTGCAGTGTTCTCATTCAAGCACATATCTGCAAATAAAATTTCAAGTGACTGTGTATATGCACACTGATATAGCTTACTCTCATTTCCAATCATTGCAATAAATCTAACCCACTATTTCCTCTTGTAAGAAACCTAGATATAAGCAAACCTGGTGATACAAAATTTAACAGCATCACTGAGCTGACTATGCATTACACACAACAAACATTAAGAAAGTCTTTGGCAACTGTACTGCTTTGGCCATTGAAAAAATCCAAGACTTAAAAGTAAGTTGAACTAATGTGTAGATGCAATGTGCTTGATTTGATTTGGTCCTATTTCTTGGAAGACTATTTTCTATTTCCGGAAGAGAAAATTAACAAACTGAAAGTAAAAAGGCAATGCATCACAGCCTCGGAAACCCTGAAAAGTTGTGTATGATGGCACATCTGCAGACAACCAACAAACACCAGAAACGTTACAGTTCAAAGACGTTTGGCGTAGTTATGGCATAGAATATGGTCACGAACATCTCCCCATCCTCCATTTTTCACATGTGGCTGGTGCTGCACAGGCTCTGCAGAATTTAAGACAAGAGACTGAGGAAAGAGGGCATCTTTGGCCTTTTGAAGACCCTCCTCAACCCTCTGTGAGGCCCATTCTAACCTGCAATTCTCCTTTTGGTGAAGACCACAGTCTCCTGTGTGGAGAATCCTTGTGCCCTCTGCCGTGAGCACTTTGAGGGGCTTTGATATGCAAGTTCCCGACAGGTGCTGCAGAGTCCAGTCCCAGTTGTAGTCGTCATAGATGCAGAATTCGTTGTTGCATCCCATCAGCTTGTAGTACACCTCCCTTGAGATGGCCATTCCTATGTTGTGTTTAGTAGACATCCACCCAGTGGTCAACACCGTATTGGTCAGTTTGGTAAAATCACTTAGGCCATTGTGGTTACCCAAAGCCAGCATGTCACAGTCTGGGCAGCTGTTTTTCCTGAACTCTATCATTAATTTATACAAATGGAAAAAGTCAGGTAAGATATAATTGTCCTCCTCTAGAAAGATTACAAAACCACTGTAGCCTTGTATTGCGTGCACTCGCTCCCACACAAAGTGCAGTTTCCACCACCAGTGGTGTTTGGTTTGCGTGATGAAGGCTTCTCTGTAGTGCCCATAGGAATCAGGGTGCTCTGCATTGAGGCATCTTGTTTTGAGAGCGTTGTCCTTGGATATGTCTCGAGGGCAGTCATGTGGATCCTGCCCAGGAAACTCATTGGGATACAGCTGAGTGCTAAAAGGGAAATAAATCTGCAGTACCTTGCAGAAAGTTATCCCTTGCACAATAGCAATTATTTCCTCTGAAAAATAGTCATGACTAAAGATAAGCAGGAAACTGTGGACCTCAGCAGCTTTCTCCAGGGAACTGATGAGCAGCCGGAGGTATTCTGGTCTGTTGTGGACCTGCACAACCAGCACCAGTTGAGGCTCTCCTGGAAACTTATCCGCATTGTGAACAAACTGCTTGTAATTAGCAGTGTAAACTGACTGAGTCAATTCTGCCAGCGATCCAAAGTTAAACTTCACCGGTTCACCAGAACGCATGACACCACCTCCATGAACGACGTCATCAGGTCCCCTTATTTCACTTTCACTAATCATTAATATGCGTGTTGAAAACAAGAGAGTCAAAACTACGAAAAAAACACCCAGAAGTGCAAGCAGATTCCTTTTTAGCAGCCGAAACCTCATTTTTCTACAGCACAGACAGACTCTGGAGCAGAACAGCAGCAGCTTTCCTTCACCGTATGGCGCGCGTGCTCATTGTAAACCTGCCTGAATTTGGCTCCTCGTGCGCCGAAACCCCCCTTAGTAACGGTCCGACGTCGCGTGCCCCATTAAAGCAGAGGACATGGCTGTTTTCTCCTGGCTGTGCTGTCTCCACTGGAAAAACCAGGTCATCTGTCAAACAGTCGCTTCAGCGGCTTCTTTGTAGCACCTGTACGGGGGGAAACCAGAACAAAGCGAAGACACCGAATGTTACGTACAGAAAAAGCTACGTGTTAATTTGGCGTTAAAATGAAACCCGGTTGCCTCGGTTAGCTTACTTTGCCTTTTATCCAAACTAGGTGTAATGTGTCAACACGCTCACACCAGGAAGAAGCTGACGGTGCTATGATACATGTGGCCTAAAACTTATTGACTGCTGACGTGTACAATCCAGCCAACGAGGGAAGAGACGGAGTTCCTGCTCAACGAATCGTTGTCCTACATAAGGCTGTGTAACGTGAGAAGGAAATGTAAATCAGCCACCATTTGAATAGTGAACAGTCGGGAAATGGCATGTTAAAAGGTCCCGCTTCTGCTAAAACAACAACATCTGAACAAACTTCCCTCTTGTTTGTTTGACACATGTCACTAACGTTATGTTAGTACTTATATAGCTATACATATACTGCACTTTAGGTAGTTGACTTGGGTATTTTTGCTTCTGTCTTGCTGTATTATTCTCAGTATACTAGGTCTGCTATAGTACTTCACAGTATTTTAGAGGGTAAAATTGCAAATTATTTGACAGCTTTACTTATTTTACAGGTTTAGATGAGTACAAAAATAAGATTAATTAATTCTGTTAACTACACACTACCCTAATAAAGCTGAAGCAATTGGTCAGTAATCATGTAATTATGAACTTTTGAACTTTGTAGTATTAGTTGACCAAACATGTAATTTAAAATGGGTGATGATGATGTTTTCAGATTTTTTACAAACCAAATGATTGGTCAGTTAATGAAGAATATAATAAGTAAAGTAACCTAACATACACAGTTATTAGTCTTACACAAAACAGTTAAAAAACTCAACTACATTTTGAAACAATAAAATGCTGCTTAAATGTTACAAAATAATGAACAATTAAATGACAATTATGGCTATACAACTGAGTTACAGGAACCATTTTCTACAGTTCTTGTAATTATTTAGGTTATACTTGCATATTTTTACTTACGTAACATTGTCAAAGGAGCACTTTTACTTACAATCAACCTAGTCTATTACTACACGGTGGTATAGGAACTTTAACTTCCACCACTGACCCTGAGCTGCTCAGAGGGGAAAGTCTCCCCTGAGATTTAAGGTACCTGTTCAGGTTTGACCTGTTTGAATTAGAATCAGTTTTATTGTTAGAAGTCTCACCCAAACACATAACAAAAGGGTGTGGGGGTAATACCTGAACAAGGCTGGAAAACCTGATACCCTTTAAAGGACTGGAAGGAGAGATGCTGGGGCAGAAAGTTTAAATAGGACACTGTAGTGCTACAGAATCTGTAATATTTGTGAAGCTGTTTGTAATATAATTTAGTGATCTTGTGATGGTGAAACTATTAACGGGACGATTTAAAATTTCTGGAAAATCAGTTAACAAACTGTTTAGGAACAAAATATACCTAGACAGGATATTTTATTTATAACCAAGTGAACTAAATACCTGGCAAATTGAAGTACTTATTGCATTGATGTACAAGTGATCTAAAAGGACTATAGATATGGCAACATGGATCACATTCCAGTCTTTTGTGACCTCTGACACTAAAATGGTGATTTATATTTCATTTAAATCTTATAAATTTTGACATTAGAGTTAAGATAGTGAAGTTATTCCACTGTCTACTGTAAACCGGTGCATCTATGTTTTCTTTGTGTGTTATTTTGTTTCCTGCTTTACTGATTATTTAGAATCATTTCAGATGAACAGACACGGGCATACACTAGAGACATCCCATTCACCTGTTCTGCCTAACTAAGACTTCTGAGAACATCACTGTTAAAAGACAAAGTAATTTGAGTGGAAAGGTGAGAAACCCATCAGCTCTACTGTATATAATGGATAAGTTATGTTTTATTTGACTGGTGACCTGTCCAGGGTGTACCCCTGCCTTTCACCCAAAGAGAGCAGGGATAGGCTCCAGCAGATCCCTGTGACCCTGGTTAGGAATAAGCAGGTATAGATAATGGATGGATGGATGTTTTAGTTGTTTACATATTCTTTCCTTCTTTATTAATTCTCACATTTACCTTCTCCATTCTCAGTGGTGAAGGACCTTCTTAATGAAGGACCACTTATGTGGGTGTGTTGTTGCTGAGGCAGCTGAGCCACCTCTCCAGATAACACAAAAAGAATGAATGTGTGCGACCCAGTATGGTAAACTGTCACACTACCTGAACAATTTAGATTATGTGGACTGAGTCTCAACTGAGAGAGCATTTTTGTTACCAGGAAACACTGTAGGCAAAAACACTCATATGTATTACCAGGATCCTCTCAGAGAAATTTGACTGAATTTACATGTATCAGATCCTGAAGATATAGTGTAATCAGAATTCTAGTATAGGTGTGATAATTGAAAATGTATGACAGAAAACAGGATTTTAGAGCATTTAGAATGTTTTTGTATACCTTTATCAATTTGTAAACCTAATCTAAATTAACGGTTAGCCAAAATTCTAAGTGTTTATCTTTCACACAAACATAGTGACAGAAAGTTCTCTAGCCCCAAACATATAACATTACTATGAAGGATGACATACTACATATTTCTTCATCTGTAAATTACTTTGCAAACAAAATTCCTTCATTAATAAAAAGTTCGCATTACGATTGACACATGAAATGTTTCAAGTGTAATAGCAGCATTTTATGGGCCTTTATATAGTTTGTCATCATCATCCAAATGTAAACCAAGTTTGTGTCAAAGGGAACACAGGAACAGGATCTTTACACAGGAAGCAAAGCAAATGTCAACAAACGAAACAAATTCCTTTCTGTTATGTATATTGTAAAAGTACAAGGCAACCCATGAATAATAGCAATACAAATTGCAGGAGGCAGCAGGATTGACTTCCTGCTTGTAATATCCAGCAGCTGACAGGCAGAAGCTTCCTGGAGTTAAACAGTCTCAATGAAGGAAAATTAGAATATTACCAAAAAGCATGCTATGCATATGTAAAAGTTGTATAAGATGGATAACATCACTTTCACAATATGGCAGGACAAGCGGTCACCTTATGACATAAGGAACATGTAATGTTATTATGTATTATGTTTCAGGTACCATATTATGTATCAGGTGCATGTACTACATAAGGCTTATGTAGCACATGCACCTGATGCATAATCATGTACAGCTCTACAAAATGTACACAGTTCATTATCAGATTGTGGACTGAAAATTTGTAAATGCCCATGTAAAGTGCCTTGAGATGATTGTATTGTGATTTGGCACTATGTAAATAAACTGAATTGAAATAATCAAAGCTATATCAGTGTTAGTATTTGCCACATAAAATGATAAATCCCACTACAATATAGCATATTCCCATATGTTTGAGATAGAAATGTATCTACAGTATCTATAATAGGCAAAAGAAGTTGTACATATTTTTAGGGACCTAAACAAAGGTCACTCATATCTCTCTTAATGAGATGTGCATATACAAAGTTTAATAACAAAGTTGCCCAAAGATATGCAACATAAAAGCTAAGCTATAAATTCAATTTTTTTTTTGTACAGCACCAAATCACAATAAAATCATCTCAAGGCACTTCATAAAAAACAAAAACAAAACCCAACAAATCTCTTATGAGCAGCTCTTGTGACAGTGGAAAGGAAAAACTCCCTTTAATGGAAGAAACCTCGGAAATACACAGTAAACTGTGCCAATAGTCAGATTCCCATGAAAGCCTATCACAAGGTGCAACAGTGGGTTATCAGGCTGTGCCATCATAAATCTATAGTACTGGACCCTGTGACAGACAACACAATTCTCTAGCTCTGAGCTATAGCTCCATTAAGCTACTTTTAAATCCTACATTCAACTAAGCAAAGAGCAACTTGACCTTATATCTACATTGTAGATATATCACAGACTTTTCCATATCTCACCCCGACCTAATGAAATTTTAACGCATCTTTGAATCGCATCCCCACCAAGTTAAGGAGCAGCTATTCATGACCCAGTCTTATAATGGTTCTGTATCAGTCTTATGCATTGAATCTGCTTAGGCTACAGTGCTACATTCTACAGAGTTGAATAACAGACTGCTCAACTGTATAACTGGTTCTACTTGTCCTACCAGAGGTCATTCGTTAGCAGTGCTTCTAAGTATGAGAACCACTTCATGACTGGTCCTACCAAATAGAAGGACATTATATAGTTCATGGTATCGAATACAAACAGAACATAAAATACAGTTAGAACAATGGCACATGTTAGGGATGAAATACAATATAGATTACATGGGTGATCTAACATCTGTTTGTATTAGAAGAAAAATAATATAAACATAGATTTGTCATTAAAATATCACTTCAGTCAGTATGGTTGAAATTGAAAAAGTTATGATACTCATTTCCAAGGCAATATTAGAGAAATGATATACAACAGTCTATGAACCGCTGCAGGTCCACTTTGTGATATTTACTTAAAACCTACTGCAGTCTTAACATATCAGTCCAGAAAACTGAAGGTGTTCTTTAAATCTATGAATTCAACTTCTACAACTCTAAATCAGGATGTGTTTGTTTTCACTACATGTGTATTTCTCAGGCTTTAGTTATAGCCAGTCCCATTGCAGCTGGAGTTTCTCAACCCCCCTGTGTAGCATCAACCGAACTCTGAGCCTCATCCAGGAAAACTTCCCACACTTCTTTGCCTTCCATTAACTCACAAAGTCTTAATATAACATCTACATTCAAACTTTCAATCTTTATTTTTTTCACTAGAGGCACTGTTTGACACCTGCTGTTTGTGGAATATGACAATTTCTCCAATTGGGCTTCCTGCACAGATTCCTTTTAAATGAAATACTGTTTAAGAAAGCTTTACACAAATCCCATCGTGAAAATTATTAAAGTATAAAAACATTATCTTGGGTTTTGTCCTCTGTAGTTTTATGTTTCTCTTTTTCTGTGTTGTGATGTGATTACTACGTCTACTTTATTCGTAGGGGGAGTTCACACCACTGAAGTTCACTGTCTAACATTTATGAAAAAGATAAAAGATACAAATTGCAGCAGTCCTCATCATTTCTGTTAGCCCAAGCTCTCATTTGTTCCTTTCAGTAATTATCTTTGCACTTTTGTGACACTGTTTTAAAGCCAGATCATGAGATGTCTGTTCTTGTATGCATAACAAAGCATAACTGTAAGGTGCAGTATGGATGCAAAAGTGAGAAATATATTTACAGTAGCTAAGCTGCTTGTACTTTACTTGACAGTCTACATTTTCTGAGACTTCATTAAAATTAAAAAGGATATATTGCAGATTTCACTCCACTTCACTGTATGGTTATAGTCATTTCCAGTTTAAAATTGCCACAATCAATATCATAAGGAAACTGATAAGGGGAAATGTGGAGGTCAATATCTGGAAGAGAGGGAAATCAATCAGGAAAAAAAACACATTTCTGCTGTATAGCAAGGTGAAGCAAAATCCCCCACATGGTTGCAAAGGAGCTCTTGGAAGTACATGGAACATGAACATATGTTGATCCTGTAAAGCTGATATGTCAGGATAAACCATGTAAAGCACCTGCACATAAACACCAATAACTGGTAAAGTGAAGATGAGTCAGACACCCCAGATGAATGAGTGATCCTCTCAGTGTGGTTGTTTGTTGTAGCCACTGGGTGGTAGCAGTCAACCACATAAGACTTGACCACTGTTTCTCCATAGTTTTAACTGTGGTCACAAGTGATAGGACATCTTGTAGTGCACTGTCTTTAGAAATTTTTGCATACACGCAGCACAGTGGCTCATCAAAACTTTGCATTAGCAACTATCTCCCATTTCCAAAATGATATAGCGGTAAGTCCTGTCTGTACATGGATTTACTGTGAATCGGCTGTTCAAGTTTGTTGACACATTTGGACTTCAATGGCCGACCTGTTGCTTAAAAAAGAGTTAAGGTCCCTTTGTGCCTATAATACATGCTACACATGCCAGCTTTTAACAGTCTGAAAGTTGGATCCAGGCCTCATCTAACAAGGTCCAAACAAATCATTTGAGAGCTTTTCAAGAGCACTGTATAGTTTCTCCCCTTATCACAACACAGAGGCCCACTGCTATACATATATATTCATCCTCTTTATTTCCTGTGCAGAGGGGACCTTCCATCTGCTAAAAACATACACAGTGCCTTCATCCTCTGAACAAAATGGAAGCTGCATGACCATGAGCCATTTGTCATGCCTTAGACTTACACATTACTTAAGGAGACATTTGTATACATACAGATACAGAACAATGCAATTTATCAGAGATAAACTCTGATACTCTAAATAAACTATTTTAAACAAATAGTTGGGTCACACACTGTTAAATATATGTTGTCTTCCAGCCCAACCAAGATAGCTCTAACGACATTACTGTGGTATTTTCTGAGACTTTTGGACAATAAAAGATGTTTTACAGACCGAGTAGTATTTCTTGGATAAAAACACTCATTTTCCCATAAGGAGGTAGCTGAAAAGGTTCTCTCCAAACACTGTAGCCAGTGATGGAGGAGTTGTTTCAAACCACTAGCTAGATGCATAGTGCAGCTGTATATGTTCACCAGTACAAACGGCATTTCTCTGCAAGGAGGTCTCTACATCTGCATGAAAAAAAATGGGACCATAAAGGTCTCCTCTTGCTAAGAGAGTATCTGCTATCACAGTCTTCTTAAAGCCATGCACATTCCTAACTGTAAACAGCCCTATATGTCTTACTGTTCATTATCCACACTGATGAAGACATATCTCTGTACGTGAGGCAACAAACATTCAGTTAGTGGGCATTCCCAACAGCTATATATGTCCAAAAGAACAGGAAAGCAGTCTTATCAGGATGTACATTTCCTTCTTCTGCAGAAGAAATTTTAATACCCAAATCCCTCAGAAATAGACTCCAGACTGAAGACTGAAGAAACAACAGGATATGTGTGTGGAAAGCATTTTGGATTATGTAATCCTGTTGCTCTCTGTGTGCTTGTCAAATCAAAGCATATTGTATCATTCACCACATGTGGATTGTTTTCTCTTTTTCCTCTGGGACCATATCTGAACTCTTAACATAATTGCTGCTTATAATGTGATAACTGTGAATTATATAATGGGAAAATAACAACATCCTTTTTTGCTATAAGATTATGATGTACTGTATATACATGTTACATATTATGTAATAATGTATTCCATTTTGACTTATGGCGACTTTTGTAATAGCTAAACATATAATAAACTAACATAAGATGCATTTCATTTTTATTACAATGTAAACACTAACAAGGTTTTATAAATTAAAAAAAAAACATCATAATGTCCAGGTGGCCTGTCTGGATTCAAGCCCAGACCAACCTCCTAATGAACACAACTGATTGCTATTGATTTGCAGTAAAGCTGAAACTTTTGGTTATTCAATTCAAGTTCATTGTTTTAAGCTTGTCAAATATAGGAATCTGCAACTTACAACATTGCAAATGGTCCATCATCTTTGAGCTTTAGTTGAACAAAAAAAAAATTAAGGACTAGATTGACATGGAGGAATGGAGCTGTAATTTTAGGCTAGTCCTAGTTTTTTGGTAGGGAGAGATTTTACTCAATTATTTATTTATGTGTTTACATGTTTATTTGTTTATTTATAGCTAACCCCCCTTTGCCACACTACCAGTGGTCTGTCCTGCCCCCTCCCCAACATCAACCAGCACTCTGCTCTCCTGCCACGGTCTGGCATCAGCTCCAGGTTCCTCAAATCCTGTGCAGACCAGCTATATGGAATAGTTGTGCATTTTTGTAATTTGAGCCTGGGCATGTTGAAGGTACCACAACTGTAGAAAACATCCTGCGTGGTACCAGTACCACACCAGTACCAGCACTGGACAAAACAGAGTACAGCTGTATTTAATACTATACTTTATATGATGTGACAAAGCATTTTAATTTTGCGGGCTATTATTAGCACTGTAAGTTATGATGTTCTAATAGAGATGCAGGGCTTGTAGAAATTGTTTTCATGCATCCTATTTGTTGCATGTTACATTATATGCAAAAGACAGATTGATCCACATCTCAAGTTCTGCTCCAGCAGCAGCCACATGTTTTGCTGTTTTGTTAATTTTCCATTTGAATACAACAAAGCTGTTTTCTTAAATCTCCCTGTTCAATGGAAACACAACACAAAAACAGATTACAAAAACATCTTTGCCAAGATGCATTTGTACGACTGAGCACATCATCTTCTACCTTCAGCATTTAGGCATTCACAAATGCACAAAATATAAAATATAACTATGAATTCCAGGCCAGCAGGAAATCATTACTCATCCAGGAAAAGATTGTGAATTAACATGTGTCATGTGGTGTGTTTTGTGCATTTGCTATAATTCAGAGAATTACAAAACCCAGTATGAAGCAAAACATACTTGTGGTACTGATCAGGAAGTCTTTAATGAACATAAAAACTGACAGGAAGGCATGTGATTTGTATTGTTGCTGGAAGTCAAAGGAAAAAAAATTTATTTTATCATTAGACACTATCCCATACACTCTGAAAACCATATTTGTATTTGTTGGGTTGTTAAGAGTGTCGATCGAGGCCAGTGTCATTGTTTCAAGTAGAACTGACATATTTTCAGCATCCAACCAAGTGATTTAAAACTTTAAACTTCACTGTATCGTTCAAATGTAGTATCCAGACAGAAAAGCCTGCATGGCTGCCACGGTTTTTTCTTGTTTTTCTCTTTCACCACAAATGTTTTATTAAACATTCTACTTCAAAACTAAACCAAGTCCAATTTAACCCTGTTGTAAAAAATGTTGTGACCAAATTCCTAAACACTGAAAACAAGGCTCAGTTAAGATTTCCAGTAATCACTACTACAGGGCAGAGATGGAGATGCTGTTTTGCAGTTGATCATAAATCACCATTTGTTTCCACAAGCAGCGTAAACAGGGATAAAAAGTGCGAAATGGATGTTCCAGGACACACTCAGAGGCCACAGTGGAGAATTACCTCATAACAGCACACAGAGGAGTTTCCCTGCTTTACCCAGCAGGTACAGTAAATGTATTCACTGTAGCATTAAATAACACATTTCTGAAAACAATGAGGATGGCTTACTTCTAAGACCTGCCAGTAAAAACATTATGCAGACTGTGCAATGCCTTTGTGTTTGGACCAAAAACTGTAGACCCTGCAGTTGTTGTCAGGAGTTGTTGGAGACCAAACCACAATGTTAATGAGAGTGAATATTGTCCTAACATTCACAAGCTGGCCAGAACCAGGACTCCAAATGACTGCTAATGTTTTTCTGTGTCTGCTGCTTGTGCACATCTAATTGTTTGCATACACATTCACTGCATCAGTTTGAGAAGATGACAGCATGTCACTGCAGCCTTCACAGTGTTTTGCTCCCCAGTGGCCAAAGTGCAGCCATTAACTTCCTGTTCTAAATACAGGTAATTTCACCAAAATATGATGTCAATTTAGATAAAGTATCACTTTAAATGTAATGTAATAGTTAGTAATTTAATGAATTCTTCCTGGGTTTTAGAGCAGTAACTTCATGAAAACCAGCTCTCTGGCTACATAAGCCAAGCAACCAAGGGAATACAAATTAGCAGCAGCACTGCTCGAATGTGTTTTTGACCAATCCCATTGACTGAAACAGCCCATCGTGAAAATTATGAAAACATCCCTTTCGTGATGATAAAACAGATGACCTCATCCTGCTCAAACCCACAACAATCAGCTCAGCTCAGGGAGCTCTGGTTTGGTTTAGAGAAAAACTAATGACTAACATCATGTGCCTAAGACAGAAAATATGTATTGTTAAATTTCTAACTTTACCTGGACTAAACGAGAACAGTCAGCACTACCTTATATCTTTTAGCTTATGTTCAGGGATTGCATTATAACTGGCATTAGGTTTAGTTTACTGGTCTGACTCCATGGCAACATTGTACTTCCTGTTTACATCCCCAAGAGCATCATAGGAATTGTAGTTCTAAAATGTGGAGAACTGTTATATTGTTTGCTCTGAGGAGGGCAGGTACTCCGGTTTCCTCCCACAGTCCAAAAACATGTATGTCAGGTTGATTGGTGACTCTAAATTGCCCATAGGAGTGAGTGTGAGTGTGTGAGGTTGTGTGTCTCTATGTGGCCCTGTGATGGACTGGTGACCTGTCCAGGGTGGACCCCTGCCTTCCACCCAATGAGAGCTGGGATAGGCTCCAGCAGATCCCTGGGACCCTGGTTAGGAATAAACGGGTATAGGTAATGGATGAATGATTATTTCACACAATAGAAACACATTCATTAACATTCCTTAACAGCATGTCACTGCTGTTTACATGTAAAAGCACAAAACATAAGATATAAAACTGTAGATGAGGTTAAGGTGAAGATAAGGTTTGACTGACACTGATGAGAGTCCAACTGTTCAGAAAGTGGACCATTTTCATTTGCAAACCTGCCATCATATTTTCCATTTTCTCTACTTTTCCTTCAACTGGTTAATCATAGGTGTCTGTCTTGTTATACAGCCAATAGTAATAAATAATAATAGTTTTATCAAAGGTAAATACTAATTCACAAGGACCCCCTGAAGTGTTATATAACCCAAAGTTAAAAAATTTCACCGTAGCCTGTAACACTGAACTACAAAACTGTAAAGTTAATCACTAACAGCCAGCGCTGACAAAATGTGAAAAAAAAAATCCAGAAAACAAAGACCAAAACTTTTCCTGAGCAAAAAAAAAAAGAGTCATGCGACACATACAGTACAGAGTGATCCAGACACAGCTGAGCAAGCCACGCAGCATGTTGCTGAGCCAATTGTGCTGTGTGCCAGGGTCAAGTCACAGAGATGGTGAGAAGTAAGTAAAAGCAGATGAGAGAGCGCTGGTCATGCAAGAACGTCTTGGTTGAATACCTCAAATCGTCTTTCATGTCAGGAAATGGGGGTGATAGGGATGTTTTCCTTGTGTGTGTGTGTGTGTGTGTGTGTGTGTGTGTGTGTGTGTGGGTGGGTGGGGGAGCAAATGCAGCACACAGCGAGGGAGTTGGTGATGTGTTTAGGGGCCTTCTCTCTTATCAAATACAGATGCATGAGCTGATGTTAATTGCTTTTTAATTCACAAAATCCTGTCTCTCAGTGCATAGAATGGCCTTTCTGAGTTCAGATTTTTCTAAAATAATACAAAAGACCTCACACATCCTGTTCCAGAGATTTTTCTGGTCCCTAACTGACAAATTGTGAAACCAAACAACTGTGGATTTAGGGTAATTTCAAAATGTATGTGTGCCAAAAGCAAAATATTATTCCAATTGAGGATTCTTTCTATCTTTCTACAGCTGCCAAGAACAGTTCTGAGCCTGTGCAGGGGGGAGCAGCTTAGGAGGCAAAACTTTTTTTCTTTAAGTGTCTTTAAGCCTTCCTTCTAAATTCCTCTGCCCCTCAATAAAGGAAGGTGGGGGTATGAGCTTGTAAACCATGCCTTCTAAATTATCACATCATCTACGTAATGCAACCATCCCAGTATCTGCAGCTATGGTCATATTAAGTGTTTTCTGAGCTAATTCTCTTGAACAAAACAAGTACAAAGACAGGAACATGTAAAGATGTGCCCTCTCTTAATGAAAAAACATCTCTAATTCCCTGCTCCAGTTTTATTAGCCTTTGATTGCTTTTTGTCACATGTCCCATTATTTCATCTATATTATAAAACAAACATATAATATGGTTATGGTTAATGTCTCACAATCTGAAGCTGCAGTTGTAATTAGTCATATAGGAGTGTTTTCCAAGGAATTTCTCTTGATGTCAGTGCAGTCTATACACTAAACCAAGGTCTATAACGCTCAGCTATTGCAAGAGTTTGAGTTAGAGCATCATCCAAACAATGTGACTCTCCTTTTCCATTACAGCTGAGTTTAGTCATACTCAGTCAGACACAATACAGCATATGCCACTGAGCTTCCTTTTCCAAGCAAGTGTTCAAATTCTGCAACATGTTCTGCATCCACCCTGCCAATAAGGCTTAACAGAGTTTATCCCTGTTCAAAACAGTGCTGGGAAGAGTCAACCCAATCCTCTACTCAAGAAAGAAAGTGGGCTTTTACCAGTGGATAGAAATGTGGAAGCCTAAATTCTTCACAGTTCAATTCAATTCAATTCAATTTTATTTGTATAGCGCCAAATCACAATACAAATCATCTCAAGGCACTTTACAAAAACTAAAACTAAAAACCCAACAATTCCCTTATGAGCAAGCACTTGGCGACAGTGGAGAGGAAAAAACTCCCTTTAACAGAAGAAAAAAACCTCCAGCAGAACCGGGCTCAGTTTGGGCGGCCATCTGCCTCGACCGGTTGGGGTGAGTGGATAGAGCAGAGAGAAAAGAACAGCAACAATAAACAACAAATAGACACTGCAAGTTGGTGGGGCCAGTAACTGCACATCAGCGATAAACAGCTCCAGGACCAGGGACACCTGCAGAAGGTACAGAGAGAGAGAGAGAGAGAGGGAGGGAGAGAGCACAAACTAGGGGAGAGAGAGAGCACAAGGTTAGTAACATTCAATGGTGGAATATACATGAGGTGGGAGAGAAGGGGGGAGGGGGGGGTAGGGTAGGGGAGCTCAGTGCACCGATGGTCCTCGGGCAGTCTAGGTCTATAGCAGCATAACTAACTAAGGGATGGTTCAGGGTTGCCTGAAGCCAGCCCTAACTATATGCTTTGTCAAAGAGGAAGGTTTTAAGTCTAGCCTTAAAAGTACAGAGAGTGTCTGCCTCCTGAACCCAGGCTGAGAGCTGGTTCCACAGGAGAGGAGCTTGATAGCTAAAGGCTCTGCCTCCCATTCTGCTTTTGAGAACTCTGGGAACCACAAGTAGGCCTGCACTCTGAGAGCGAAGTGGTCTATTGGGATAATATGGTACTATGAGGTCTTTAAGGTATGAAGGAGCTTGATTATGAAGGGATTTGTATGTGAGAAGAAGGATTTTAAATTCTATTCTATATTTTACAGGGAGCCAATGAAGAGAAGCCAATATAGGAGAAATATGATCTCTCTTGCTAGTTCCTGTCAGGACTCTGGCTGCGGCATTCTGGATTAATTGGAGGCTTTTTATTAAGATATTAGGACATCCAGATAGTAATGAGTTACAGTAATCTAGCCTTGAGGAAACAAACGCATGGACTAGTTTTTCTGCATCATTTTGAGACAGGATGTTCCTAATTTTGGAAATGTTGCGCAGGTGAAAGAATGCAGTTCTAGAAATTTGTTTTATGTGTGAGTTAAAGGACATGTCCTGGTCAAAAATAACTCCAAGGTTTTTTACAGTAGTGCTGGAGGCCAGGGCTATGCCATCTAGAGTAGCTATAATTTTAGAAAAGTTATTTCTGAGATTTTTAGGCCCAAATATAATGACTTCTGTTTTCTCCGAGTTTAAAAGTAAAAAGTTACTGGTCATCCAAGCCTTTATGTCAGTTAGACAGGCTTGAAGTCTGGTTAACTGGTTTGTGTTAACAGGTTTAATAGATAGATATAACTGAGTGTCATCCGCATAGCAGTGGTAATTAATAGAGTGCTTCCTAATGATATATCCTAAAGGAAGCATGTACAGGGTGAACAGAATCGGTCCTAGCACAGAACCTTGTGGAACTCCATAACTAACTTTTGTTCGTGTGGAAGGTTCATCATGGACATGAACAAACTGGAATCTGTCCGATAAATAGGATTGGAACCACTTTAACGCTGTTCCTCTGATACCAATCACATGCTCCAGTCTCTGTAATAAGATGTTGTGGTCAATGGTGTCGAATGCTGCACTAAGGTCTAGGAGGACAAGTATCGAAACAAGTCCATTATCTGAGGCTAAGAGAAGATCGTTGGTAACTTTCAACAGTGCTGTTTCTGTACTATGATGTGCTCTAAATCCTGATTGGAAATCTTCAAATAGTTCATTCCTGTGTAAGTGGTCTGATAGCTGCTTAGCAACAGCTTTTTCTAGGATTTTAGAAATAAATGGCAGGTTGGATATTGGTCTATAATTAGCCAAGACACCTGGATCAAGACTAGGCTTTTTGAGTAAAGGTTTGATTACTGCAGTCTTAAAGGCCTGTGGTACGTAGCCTGATACTAGAGATAAATTTACCAAGTCCAATAAAGATGAGTTCATTAATGGCAGGGTGCCTTTAAGCAGTCTAGTCGGGATGGGGTCCAAGAGACACGTTGATGATTTCGATGAAGCAACTACTGATGTAAATTCAGAGAGATCTATAGGAGAGAAGCAGTCTAAACATAACTGAGGTCCTACAGATGATTCAAGAGCTACTGTAGTAAAAGATTCATTTATTGCAGGTATAGGAAGCATCTGCTGAATTTTATCTCTAATAGTTGTGATTTTATTTGTAAAGAAACTCATAAATTCATCACTGCTGAGAGCTAAGGGAACACTGGGCTCAACGGAGCTGTGACTTTTTGTCAGCCTGGCTACAGTGCTGAAAAGAAACCTGGGATTGTTCTTATTTTCCTCTATTAGTGATGAATAGTATGCAGTTCTGGCTTTACGGAGAGCTTTTTTATATGTTAGTAGACTGTTTTTCCAGGCTATAAAAGTTTCCTCTATATTTGTGGAACGCCACTTCCTTTCCAGCCTTTGTGATGCCTGCTTTAAGGTACGAACATGTAAATTATACCATGGGGCTAGTCTTCTCTGAATCACTAACTTCTTTTTCAGAGGGGCTACAGAATCAAGCGTTTCACGCAGTGAGGTTACAGCGCTGTCAACAACATGATCAATTTGGTAGGGAGTAGGATTAAGGCAGCTGCCCTCCATTATGTTTATACTTGGCATAGATGCAAATAAAGATGGAATCATTTTCTTAAATTTATTAACAGCGTTGTCGGATAAACATCTGCTGTAGTGGAATTTTCTTCCAGACGCTGCATGATCCATCATTTTAAATTCGAAAGTTATTAAAGAATGATCTGACAAAACAGGATTTGGGGGGAAAATAACAGCAATCTTTTTTGTCATTTACAGTATACAGTCTGTTGAAGAAATGAAGCTTCAGGGTTTTGTTTGGTGTTCAAGGGCAGGGTATTTGGATTCTGGTAGCAGAAGCTCCACATCATGTTTCAGGCCTCTAAGATCACACTGAAGAGATATGGCTCTGTTTCAAAAGGGCTTTTGCTGATTCCTACATGATAAGCTACATGTGTTGGATAGGCAGCTGTAACCTAGTGCTGTGAGTCACAGAGGGGAGGAAAGTTTGAAAACAGCGTGATTGATGAAAGTGAAGAAGAAATCAGGATGTGGTAGTGATGGTGATGTTGAAAGGGAGTGACCAACACTTCAGGAAACATGTGGGGAAAAATGAATTTGTTTGTCTTTAGTCACACTTACCATAGTGTCCAACCCATTTAGATTAGATTAGATGAAACTTTATTGATCCTCAGTCAAGGAAATTGAGGTGAAACAGCAGCAAGAACAAAATCGCAATAAAAATAGCAAAATAGAGTTCGGAAAGCAAAACAGCGCTTTTTAAAATATATATGGGAGAATAAATAGTGAGTGAGTCAGTAAAATGTCAGATGCTGTCAATCTGCAGTGCAGCTGTGGAGAGTGATGGCAGCAAGACATGCGGTAGCTCCTTCACACACCATGGGTGTAGCACCCTGCCACCAAAGGCACCACTATGAGCACCCAGAGTGTCCATACTCCTTTGCTGGTCTGTTTGCCTTCACCAGCTGAAGACCATCCAAAGTCTAAGGAGGTTCAGGAATGAGTTCCTTTATCCATGTTTCCATGAAGCATATTAGGCTGCATTCCCAGTAAACTCTGGTCCTTTGAAAATATAACAGCAGAACTTTGAGATCCAGCTTGATTGTTTTTGAGCTTTAGAGACAGAATGGTTTGCTTGGTGTAGTTGTGTGCACACATTTTCATTGAAATGAGAGTTTATTACATTTTAGGTATGTTCACTTGCTGATTTAGTTCAAAAAAATCTAACTGTACTGCTCTAACTTGTTTACCATTAGAATAATTAGGGCACTGTTATAATACCCAACAGACATGATGTCCAAAACTTTGTAAATGAGCTTCTGACATGAAACATCTCTTAAGTGCTCAATCTTACCAAATTGAAAAGTAAATATATTGTTTCATACTTAAATTATACTTTTAGCATATAAAGTGTGCTAAAAATGTTAGTGTATTTGTGTTTGTGTTGAAACTTAGTAAAAAGTATATTTTTTAGTAAAAGAGTTACTGACAATAAAAAAAGAATATTCATATTCATTCAGTTAGCATATTTCTTAAAAGTTCACTTTACTTTAGACATATTTGTAAATATAAAGTTATATTTTTCAAAGGTATATTAAATTACTAATGCAAGAAAAAGCATATTTAAAGTAAATTTTTACAAGGTATATTGAAATAATATTACTTCATTAGTTCACTTTACAATAAAACTTATCTGCAAGTATATAAAGTTATATTTTCCAAAATGGTTTGTTTTTTAAATTGTGTAATTCTTTTCAAAATATAATACTATGCTTACATTTAATTTTAGCTATATTTTAGTGTACTTATTTAAAGTAGTAAAATACTCTTTCACATTACATGTTTACATGTTTTGTATGTTTCATAGAATTCTTCTGAGAACTATGTATCACTAAAATACATTTTAGTCCCATAGACAATATGACAGGTTTTCATTTTTTAAAAATTAATAATTAATCTACCTTGGAAATACCCATGTATTGTTGCTGGTAGTAGTTATTGAGGGGTTGCATTTTACTATTTGGGGTTTTCTGGTGTTTTTCAGTTATTTTTTTAGTAGTTTTTCTGTTAATCCAATACTCGCAGGATGCCTTAATATTTTCTGACCATAAGCAGGACACCTGCCCTGTTCTCCACTAATTCTCCTGAGCCCACAGCTCTATTTCTCTCCTGTGCCTATTGTTTCTTATTCTTGGCTGTCCATGCTCGCTCTCATTTCTGACAGGCTCAAAATTATATGGTTGTGTTCTTACAGTTAAGAAGAGCTGTTATGTTACAAGCGTGCTATAACCAACCCTCTGGTTCATGGTCAACCTGCTCTACCTCCTGAACCACAGTCTGATAACACTGAGCATGGTATTACTTTGGGTTAAATGGTAACATGCTCCCAGTGGCAGTGTTAATATGGTGATGTTAGCAGTTACGATGCTTACCACCTCAGCAAATATTTGTGTGCTAATATTTTCTAATTAGCACTAAACACAACACAGCTGAGCTGATGGGAGTGTTGTTAGTTTTAGTTAGAAACCAAAGTACTGGACAAATAGAAATTGTCATGTTTGCATTGGATGTAAAATTAAGAGATAACAATTCTGAGATGGATACGATTGTCTGTACCAAATATCATAATAAACCATGAATTATTAGTCAATACCCTGAACCTCATGTTGTGAACCTCATGCTAGAGCTATGTGCTGACGTTACAGTCAGAAGATCACCAAGGTCTGTACTATTCATCTTCTGGGGAACATGGAAATCTGCCCAAATTTCTTGACAGTGCCTCAAAAAGTTGATGAACCGTAAACATTCTTCGTTCAACTCATCACAGCTGCTCTTAACATTGTGAATGGCCTCACCGACTATTTAACATTTACATTTTCAGAATCTCAGCCAACCAATAACCACAAACAGCTGTGTTTTGAGAAAGTGATGTCAATCCACCAGGAACAATACTGTTCTCTACACTCAATAGTTGGCCCTCTAACAAAGGTATAATCATTTGCACCACCTATAGCTGTTTTGCATCCAGTGCTCTGAATGCAAATTCATAAAAATAGATAAAATTACAACCCAAAAGGGAAATGATTCAAGATGCAAAATACAAAACCACACCAATGCGCTAATTCACTTGAGACACATCCTTAAAGCCTGTACTACTTTCACTTCAGGATAGGTTTTACTTTATTTAGTTTTATTTGGAGAGAGACGTGTTTTCTACACAGGGTAGTGTAACAACTAACAAAGCAGGCAGATCAGTATCCCCAGAGAGTCATAAAACTGTGAGCACAACAGAGAAGAGCAACACATTGGCAACTATTAAAAAACATTTCATAAACAAATGCCATGCTCCAGACAATGGCCAGTATCTTAAAACAGAACTCCCAGGAGCAAACACATGCAGTTCATCTTGTCTTGTTTAAAACATTTAAAAGAGGAGCCTTGAGTTCGAGCCTGTCATGAAAACAGCTGCTGACAGTATACATTTTCTAATAAAAATAGGTCCATGTGTTGGATGGATTTACTAGAGTCACACTGCAAACTTTAAAGACTAAGTTAGTAGTAGTAGCACCTATTTGGAATCGTTAAAACACCTTTCTTAGAACAACATACATGGGATTCTGACTGCAGCAGATTTTTTTGAGCAGCATTTTCCCACAGTATGTGCAGACAGTCAGAGACAGACAGGTAACAAATGAAAATGACTGGAAGATTACTGAGGAAATACCAGCTACTGCACAGCACAGCAGGGGGTGCGTGTGTGTGTGTGTGTGTTTGTGTGTGTATTGGTGCATATTTACTTGCTGTTCCTGCATGACTTTCGGTGTGGCTTTCCAGACTTTAGAAACCAGAGGAGTCTAAAAAATAAAATATTAAAATGTGAATCCTGCACAGTAACAACAGCTCTGTGCTTTAGAGCAGGTTGTCATCTGAGTAACATTCAGGCCACTGAGCTTAAAGGATTATGTGTTTCAATGGGTTTTGACCATGTGGTTAAAAGGTAATTTTATTTGGAAAACTTAGTGATGAGTCTAACAGTAAAAAAATGAAAAACCTCTGATAGTATAATTTCTCAGAAGAGTGGAGAATGCCGCAGCCAGAGTCCTGACAGGAACTAGCAGGAGAGATCATATTTCTCCTATATTGGCTTCTCTTCATTGGCTCCCTGTAAAATATAGAATAGAATTTAAAATCCTTCTTCTCACATACAAATCCCTTCATGATCAAGCTCCTTCATACCTTATAGACCTCATAGTACCATATTATCCCAATAGACCACTTCGCTCTCAGAGTGCAGGTCTACTTGTGGTTCCCAGAGTTCTCAAAAGCAGAATGGGAGGCAGAGCCTTTAGCTATCAAGCTCCTCTCCTGTGGAACCAGCTCCCAGCCTGGGTTCAGGAGGCAGACACTCTCTGTACTTTTAAGGCTAGACTTAAAACCTTCCTCTTTGACAAAGCATATAGTTAGGGCTGACTTCAGGCAACCCTGAACCATCCCTTAGTTAGTTATGCTGCTATAGGCCTAGACTGCCCGAGGACCATCGGTGCACTGAGCTCCCCTACCCTAACGCCTAATGTTGTGTATTTGTCATGAAAGTATCAGGAACAGCTGTGTAGAACAAAACAAAAGGTTTCCACAACAGTGAGTATTTACTAGCATTTCTACAATGAACAGTATAGAAATGTGCACTTAAGAGAGGAAAAGTTTAGCTTGTGATATTATTGTCCATGTATTACATGAAAGCTCACATTTTAGTGACTCTACTATATATAATTTGTATTTTGCTGCATATATATGAAAATTAAGAAAAACCTTCCACAGAGTGAGACACAGAATGAGAAGCACATGTGCCCCTAAATGGTGTTGAATTCCAGAAATAGTTACCCTGGCTCCCGGCTGAAAAACATAACAGTGTAACACAGCAAGTAAATATAAGTTTCCATGGGCTGGATGAGCCCCTGAAAATCACTGTGATCATGCATGCAGAGCCAACGTGAAGAAATGCTCACAGTGATTAAAGGCTTTGGTTGGGGCTTGATTATCACTCCATGAATAATTCTGGTGAATTCACCGGCCAAGGGTGGAGACAGAGATTAGCCATCATTAGTTTAAATAGTTTTTTATCTGATTTAATTAAATATAAAGTTTATTTATTCCCATTTATGGTTGCTTCATAAGATTTATCACTGTAGTGATTAAATACATCTGTCACAAGGTTGGTGTGGTGGGTGAAGGGATGAGCGTAGGACCCAAGTGCAGGACAGACAAAGTTCTTTATTTCGCCTGAACTCAGCAGGCACAGGCAACAAAATAGTCCTAAAACAAACCCTCTCTTCCCGTACATACATGAACAGAACATTAATGCTCCAACCAAGAACAAAGGAAACGAGGGGGTAGAAATAGACGAGGAATAAATCCTAATCTAACCCAGGTGAAACTACCACAACATAGGCATAAGCAGGAAACTAGCCAAAATAAAAGGCCAAACCGGAACTAAATCTCAATCCATGACAGTACCTCCCCTTAAGGACTGGCTCCCAGACGGTCCAAAAGTCTAAATAAAAGTCCAGGGTGGGAGGGTGCGGAGCAGGTTCAAAACTGGGGTCCTTCCCCAAGATACCCCACTTGGCAAAATAGGCCCCTTCGTGGCTTTAACAGGGAAGAGTCCAGGGTTTCTCCGAAGCTCGACCCTTAGGGCAACCATAAGTCCAGGGCCATTCAGGAGGACGGCCCCTTGGGCAGGCGTAGGTCTGGGACCATTCAGGAAGACGGCCCCTTAGACGAAAGAGGAATAGGTGCATCTCTGGCTCCGCACCACTAACCACGCTGGACTTTGGCTCCGCAATGCTGGACTGAGGGGCTGGAACCAGATGCTGGACCTCGGAAACCCATCGCTGAGACTTAGCGACAGGGACTCTGGCTAAGTAGTGCTGAGGGACTCTGGCTGGGCAGTCAGCTGGGCACTCTAGCTGTTGGTACTGGCACCTTAACATCTGGACACATTATATGGTATGAGGTAAATAAAAATTCACCGAAAACATCTTCAGTAAATTTTCTGCCTCTTCCTGAACCCAGATTTCAAAATATGTATGTATGTACCCTTTGTGTGAATGAGGCAGCACATTCAAGGCCGGAGTCTAACAGTGTGTTGGGGTTGGGGTGTTGTTATTTAACAAGTCTGGGATTTATATGGTCTTTAAAAATGTGCAAGGCAACTGAAGGTGAAAGCTGTCCAGGGTGGAGTTATACTCTGCCTGTTGCATAACTGTACATTACAGAAGGCTCTAGTACATTTACAATATGCTGTCTGTTGTTAGTGCTGCAGCTTGAAACGCCTGCTCCTCTGATTCATTTCCATTGCTCAGGCCTCTTGCCAGAAAATGATACTGAGCCATCACATGCTGATTTCCCACATGTTCTGAATCTGGTGAGGTTAATAATGAGTAACATTGTATCCAATAAGATTATGTTCACATTGGTGGTCAGGTCACCCAGAGAAACAGTGAACAGTATTCCTACTCTTGCTTTTTCCACTTTTTCTTTCTCTAATTTCTCCAGACTTCATGAGAGAGTGAGACCACATCTGCTGCTAATGTCACGCTAGTACTGAATGTTCAGCATCTAGAAAACCAATCACTGCAAATAAATGTGGGGCAAAGTTCAACAGAATGAAAAATGAAATACATTTTTACTCCATCGAGATCAGGTTCACATACAGGCAGGGGCCCAGCTGCTGGCCATGCTCTGGTTAAAGGCAAATTTGGGTTAAGTTGTTTACATGAACATTTGACTTTTTGCACTGGAATTTGCACTGCCTTCATTGAAACTTGTCCTCCACCACACTGTTCTCATCATGTCATGAGTTTCACTTGTGACCATTTACAAAAACATTTTCATTCTACAAGCTGTTTTAATAGAAGTGTGGTGTTTTAATGTTATTCTTCAGTGTTGTTGCATTCCATGCCACTAGAGGGCACCAGGCAATCGGTGGGTGGGTTGAGTTACTGGTGTGTGTTTGCACTGAACTAAGGAGAATCCGAAGAAGGCTAAGTCCCAACTCAAGCCTCTCCCTCCTCTGTAAGATCAGTTCGATAGATTCCATATTTTTCAGACTGCGTTGCTCAAACCTGTGTTAAAATCCTGGGCTATGACAATAGCAATGATCCAACCCACTTTAATGCTGCATCAGTAGATTATTTTGGTCACCTGGGGGCCAGTGAAAAATGTTGGCAAATAGCTGCCTATTCATACATAAAGAAGACATGAACATTTGTTTAGAGTTATGGTCCATAAAACCAAAACAATGAACTGAAAAAAGCTAAAAACAACACTGAGATGTGGGCAAGAGGATGTTGAAATGATTCTGTTGTGTTTGTCACTATGAGAAGAGACTATCAACATAAGCTTAAAGCCAACATACCAGGACAAGAGCAGAGCCTAACTCAACTATAATTAGGGAATAAGTTTGTTAATATTTAATTGTTTTTTGGAAAAAGACTCACTGTTGGTTGGATGTGAGACATGATGCTGATCTCCACTGTGAAAGAGTACTACTTCAAGTGAGCTCGATTCCTCCTTTGCCACTGAACCTAACCAAACGTTAAGGATCCTACATTACATCAACTGTTATCGGGCTCTTGTTTAAACTCACTACTGTAGATAACACACTTTACTATGCCACTTTGTGAAGCATTATGTTCAAAGTAAAGTTAGGTTTTCTTTAAATCCAAGAAATTAACAACTAAGAGCTTCCATGTATCTTTAAATTATGGCTGTCTCACGCTGCAAGATGTAGCCTCAAAAGTTTTTTAAATAATTTTTTCCATTGGTCATCTGACTGGGTTCTTTGTTTTAAGATGGACACAGTTCAGATTCATATTTACTCTGCTCCAGAGACCAAGCAGTGTCCTTTCCAAAGCCGTGGTGTTCTGGAAAGAATCAGCCAAACCCTGCTCTTTGGAAAATAGTTTTTTATGTGTGCGTGTGTAAATCAACACAGCACTTACTGCTGATTATTCCACTAAGCAACTTCAGTGTGATGACTCTGTCTGTGGTGTGCCTTGTTGCAAATGCATCATGGAGAGTTTGTGGTCTCCCAAAAGAACCAAGCAAAAAACTGTGTGACATGTGAGGGTTCAGTGGCCCCTGGTTGTAGGAAGAACTGCACCCTGCACTACCACGAGAGAACATCCATACATGAAACAGAATGATGCTGGCACTGCAGCAGGCTGCTGTCGTACTGAATTTATGACTTGGAATATTAGTGGTGTTTTTTATTAAAATGAATAATATCATTGTCACTGCAATTAAATAGCTTCCATAGAGACACAAACAACATTACTGCCAAAGGGGATGTGTGGACAAAGTCATGCTTTCCTCTCAAATCATCAGCCAATAAAATTCATGTCCAAGTACTGCATGTTGGCAAGACTGTAAGAATCAGGTACCTCAGTGAGGAAGGGACAATTTCCCTGGCCTTGGATATGTTGACTAACAAGCATTGAAAAATTATTGTCACTTTTTGTTTAACAAGAGCTGGCACACACATTCAGCTAAAGATTCAAGGCCACTTAGCAGCTGACAGGGTGGAACCTCGGTGGCTAAAAATACTCAACAGGTCACACTCTTAGTGTTTCAACAGGTTTATTTAACATGCCACATTATTACAAAGAACACCCAGAGTAATGATATATTATATAGCAAGATGGAAGTGCTTTTCACCGTGATACATGGAAAATAATGGTACACAGGAATTAACAGGAACGGTAATTGTTTCAGCTCTGAGTAGATGTTAAACTTTTGTCCTTCTAACAGTGAATATTATGCTTAGTTTTAAACATGTTACATTGCAGCTCTCTAAACCTCGAAGCATTCTTTGTGTAACTACAAAATATTGCTTGTTTATATTGCCAGAGACAGAGGCAACAAACCTAATCAGAAAAATGTGTCCAATGAACGTCTTGAAAGCAGATGTTCATTATTTAGTACTGAAGGAGTAGTTCTTCCAAATTTTTTCTGGGAATAGGGAATATAGGTTTTATTTGGTAATTTAAAAATCCTGAATCCATTGATTCTCACAGGCTTTTGTCCAGCGTCCTCAGCAAAAGGGAGAAAGGTCTGATGTGATGATGTAGTATTTCATAGAAAACACAACAGACCTTTTAATGTACTGTAATTACAAAATAACAATGTCGATGGTAATCAGCATAAGAAAACAGTAATAACTCCCACAGTCACTGGTGGTCATGCTAATATCTAAATGTAGATAAGCCTGGCTTTCTTTCTTATTTTTTATACACGCTTTTTGACATTGGATTCTCATCCTGGTTGCCAGTAGCCTCGATTCCCAGGAAATGTTTCCAAAAGGGAAGAAACTCCTCAAAATGATATTTTAGATTAACTTTTTTGATTCCAAGGTCAAGAGAATCCCTTGTGACAAAATGTGCTTTTTGTCTTCATTATATCTGAAGTGGAAAATTAATCATTTCTGTACAAAATAAGGAAAGTGCTTTGAGAAAGTCATTTGTCATTTTTCTGTGGTTTTTCTTCCTGTGAGTAAAACGGAAGGATAACCAAAAAAAAAATCAACTCGTGACGTCAAATAATCTCGTCTGACCACATTACCAATTAATCACTGTTGTTCTTTTTAGTACAGCACATCTAAAGCATGAATTACAGACACAACTTAATCACACTCATTTTGAGTCCTCACACGCCCTTGTCCATGCAGACTAAGCCAGCGTTCACTGACACACAGTGAGGCCAGACAGAAGCAGCGGGGTCACAGATGACGCCAAGGGCCTGTCAGTAATGCTTTCGCACAAGGGACTTTCTCCTCTGGCTGCTTTTACTTTTATGCTGTTAGCATCCAAGTCAAATACTACTCACCATCCATGGCATTGCTACAGAGCACAGGGAACATGGAAATTTGTGAAAACTCAAACTTGCCAATGTTTGATGATTACGAGTTCCATCAGGCTTAAACCCTGGAAATTCACTTTGATTCATGCAAACTGTATGAGCCATCTGGTTGTATCTGTATTTTGTGTTATTCTGAATTGGGATCACTAGATGTCAGTCTTTGTAATTGGGTGCAGTCACCATATAGGGAAGAACTTTGACACAGGGGTCAAGGATCGCAGGTGGTCAGTAGCCAACAGTTTTCCATCGCCTCATTATGTTGTGTATATATGATGAAGCTGTTGGGATTTATGAAAAGCTGTACATGGACGTTATGGATTCAATGGACTTGCTTACACAAAAACAATGGAAAGTGTGTGATAGAGAAATAAATATACTCATTTTACAGCAGACACATGACATTTTGGGATGTCATTTCATTTCTAAATTTAGTAATGTAGAGCATGTCAATCACTTGCTAACAACCCCTCAGCGGCTTTGAGTTTAGGCTTAGCTGCTACACAAACTGTTCAGACCTTCCAAAGAAAATATTGTTTTGGTCTCAGGACATTATACATGAACCTTAAAGTCACAGCCTACTCTTCATGCCACCCACATACCAGCAATATCTCTGCCAGTATTAGCGTATGTGTTGCATGTGTTTTTTTTTTTAAAAGCAGTGCATCTTGAGTGTGTCAGGGAAAGTCTGAGACAGGACTGTCCTACTGCAGATCCAGTTAGATTTCTCAGACTTTGTAGCAACACTGAAAGAGATACAGTGATATCATGGCAACAATTTCCATAGCAACCATGAGCTATACTGTATGACTATCAGATCATGACGTTAAAAGATTATCACAACCAGTATGAATCATCAAATGTCACGCAATTCACAGACATCCCAGTAATGCTCATTCAGATGTCATACTTTTCATATTTTTGATCTTTCAACACTATTTGTGACATTTAAACATGGGACTCACCAAGGACCTACAGTCTACTGCGTTTTGTTTAATTCTGAATTATTCTAGTGAGGATTTCAGTGAGTCAGTACAGTGACTTGTAGAAAGAATCCACATCAGTCACTACATTCATTTTACTATTAAATTCACTGTTCACAATTCACTATTTACAACTATTCTCCAACTAAAATCAATACATGTTAGTGACTAATTGTATTAATCAATTTATATATATATATATATATATATATATATATATATATATATATATATATATATCCACAGTCTTTGGCCTACAGATCCATTTTGATTCTTGTAAGACCAAAGTCTCCTAAAAGCCTCCTAAAAGGTTATTTTTACATTTAGATGTTGAAAGTGAAAACATCTCAGCACTTTGGCAGACTGATGACTTTGGCAAAGGGTCAGACATTTTTGAATTAATTAATTATATTTCTGTGCTTGTTAAGGAACAGGGCCTGTTCTTGGGCTGCTATGATTAGTGCCTCTGTGCTGTCTTTCAGTCCAGCCTTTTCCAGCCACTGGTAGGACTTTTCGATATCAGCCACCTCTTCTATCTGTCAGTGGTACATACCGTGCAGGGGTTTGTCCTGCCATGATGGCTCTTGGGTAAGAAGTACAGCAAGCTGTCCATAGCTATACAACATCAATAGGAGTCTAAGTACAAAGTATTCTGACTTTCAGTGACTGTGTAGAGCAGCAGAAAAACACAGCTCTGCCAAACCTTCTCTGGCTTCCATAAAGAGCAACAATAATCCAGCTAAACTAAACTTGAATATACAGACTATGCAGACTATGAATATAATAGATGTTGTTTTGGAACGTTAAATCTCATCATCAATCAGGTCTATAGTTCAATAGTTCATAAATGAATGGTAGCAACAACAACACTGCTGCTGTGTTGTGTCCCTGAAAGCTGTTACACAAGTTTTCCACTTTGTTATGCCCACTGAAAGTTACTGCCTCCACCCTTGAACCTGGCACAGTGTTTTTGTAGGAATACACCCATTTAATCAGCCTGTAACACAAACTGTGCCAGAAAAGAAAAAAACTAAATGTTTTCACATTGTTGTCTCACACTCTTAATATTATTAGTATAACTTGGCACTAAAGATATAATGATAATAATTTTCTATTATTATACATGCTATTCTCCACACATTACAAGATCAATTGCCAAAGCAATATAACTTATAACTGCAAACTACCAACAAGCTACATAAGAAGTATTGACAAAAAAGTGGCAATGATTTGTAGTAAATGACAAGTCTATAAATTCTTAATTTTCGCTATGTTTCACAGCCTTCACAAGACTTTCATAATACCATTAAAGTCTGTCCAGCTGGAAAGTGACTGTTTGATACATGAGGTTTGTAGAGAGCCCTTGCTGTGTGGGAAGACCAGGTCAAACTTGCAAATACAATGAGCGTAATCAAAGACTAATGGGAATTACTGACCAGTTCAAGCCCACCAAAACATACATTCTCAACATGAAACTTATGAGTTACTGTTCTACAGTATGCCCTTAGGGAGACTGTTGTGAGGCTAAAAAATTCAGAGGGGTCAGTTCCCATTCAGAAACATAAATTTAGTCTCTTACCATCCTTAGACACAGTATTGTACAGTATCCATTTATGAAATATGTACATAGACACACATAATACACAGTAAACGCTTGTGTATGTGTGTGTGTGTGCGTGTACAGAATGTGTGGGAATATATTCCCTGCTTGACAACAAGACCTGCTGCATGAAAATGATGTTTTGCAGTCATGAAAAATTCACAAATTTCAAGACCTTTAATCTGCAGAGTGACTCTTTGGGTCCTCAGGATATCCTTGCAGTATGTATGCACGTAGCCTACCACTGCACAAAACACTGAAGGGTTAAGGGTAACACAAATAGCCATTCTGTGTAGTAAGAGCCAGTTTATTTTAAAAGGATGTGGTGGGAAGCTGGTGGGTTAGTGCTAACCTCAACCAACATTTGGCTATAGGTGGTGTACGCCCTTGATAGAACACCATTCCATCACAGGGCCGACACACAGAAAGAGAAAACCTTTTTCACAACACAAATCTTGCATTTGTAGTCACTGCATTTAGGTACGTTAATCATATATCTTCACTGCAGAAATCCGAAAACGCAGAGACATCACCAGACCCCGTCACAGTAATCCACACATGCAGTTTACAATGCAGTGGACCATTATACAGGACATTTTGCATGTGTTCATTCATGTTTTCTCTTCTAAATAAATGGTCTGAATAATCTGGGTAAACAGGACAGTTGTTTAGATCTCATCTAGATATCTATTGACGTGTTGCCGAGGTAGACGCTGCCATAATGCACAAAAATACAATACACAGTTAGTGTGTAAGATTTTTGTCCTATATGTCGTGGGTCTGTAATTCTCTTGATTTGCAAATGTTCAGTCTCGTGTTTTTCCAGCAGCAAGAAGAAACAATCAGCTACTTAAATGTTATCAATGACATTTGATAACATTGTCCGGGTTGACCTAGAGTTCAAAAGGAGCATAAAGAGCCAAGAACTGAATGTGTGTGTGCGCACACACGTCTCTGCATGCACCAGTGCTTGTTGAACATGGAAAGACCTGTGTAAAATGAAAAATGAATGTGTGTGTGAGAGAGACGCTGGCACATACACACATTTTACAATGGTCCGGGGTGATTGTTCTTCTTTCTGGGATTGCAGGACGTTCAAAATATTTCTGTCAGTGTGCCAAGGTGGCCTCCTAGGGGTCAAGACTTATTTACCACTGAAGCAGAATGAACAGAATAGGGGTGTTCCTGTCCATCTCAACATGCTTCCATCTGTCACCGGGCAGCCATATTCCAGGTGGGACTGAGAACAGTGAGGAGGGAAGCTAAGCGGAAACTCTGGTGTTTTTGTAAGAGGCACAGCAGAGCCTGAATTTATGGCACTGAAAACACAATAAGACAGATTTTCCTCACAATCAATCTGTCATGACCAGCACTTTAGGGAAACAATAAAAAAACACAAAGCTACTGTCCTGATGTTTATTTGTATTTTTTAAAAACATTTTGTTGGCAAAGAACAAAGAATTAAAAAGTTATATCTGAATTCTTTTACAAAAAAATGAATAAGCCTTAGAATAATTTATGTAAAAAAAAACTTGTTTTTATTCTTATTAAAGACTGAAGGTTTTGCATAACAACCACATTAAAATTAAAGCTGGAACAAAACAAAACATACATGTAAGTGGCACTCTATGCCCCTATAAAACTGTGCCAGGTGCCAAGATAAAACCAAAACTAAAAAGCATTAGTAGCTAATGTTAGCAAACACTGGAAAGTAATCATGTTTTATTGTTTATCATTTCTCATGTCTTACTAGGATAAATATTGAATTGTTTTTTTCTTCTTTTAAAAGTTGCACAGATTGCTTTGATGCTAAAACTATAGGTGTGATAATAATTTAACGCAAATATGGCCATTACAAAGGTAATACTGTTTCCATTGAAAATGTTTATAAAGCCACCACATCAAAAATGCACCCTTACATTTTACTACAGGCAACTCAAACATATAGTTTTATCTTCAGTGCCATCTGTGATCACATAGCAGATTTTACAGTGTGCTTAATATTTCTTTATGCTGCACAGAAGAAATTAGTGTATTCAGTTACCTGATTTCTCTGCTCCTGGGATCTGTGCCAATAAATCTGCTGTTTTCCAAGACATAAATTATAAAAAAAAGAAAATAAACTGCAACATCTTGCTGTGACTTCCTGCTTGAATGAAAGGATGATGGGACTGGAGGGTGGAGCAGGGGTCTATGAGAACACATGCATTCATGTGGAAGGTCCTGGGCGCCTCTCGAAACCACTGGCTGCCTTATGTACATGGTCGGAGATTCCAGCAATTAACTGTGGCATGAAGAGAGTAGCTGCAAGATTCCATGCAACAATGAACAATAGGTGATGCTCTGAGTTGGCTTTGTGCAGCCATGAACATCCAGCATCATCTCCCTATGCTTCATCTGTTCTCCAACTAATATTAAAGGACCAACTATATGTTACTATATGTTTTGAAAAAATTAAATTCTAAGTAAATATGTGCTACTTCCAAGTTATTAGTTTGTTTAAAGCTGCGCTAGGAACCCAGATTAATCAGTGATGGCAGTTAGGGGTGCTGTGCGCTAACACACTGCAACAGCATTATACGTGTTTCTCTAATGTCCAATCCCTCCAGCACATAGAGGTTCCCTAACCTCTATGTACTCTTTTAGCTTATTTAGTTTAGTTTTGGTTTATTTTTTGTAGTTTGTGGCATACAAAACTAGCAGGCAGATGGTGGAGCATTTCTTTGCTGAAGAGACTGATATTTCCCACAGGTGTTGGTGGAGACCAAAACAGAGCTGAAAGGAGAGTCAGTATTAGGCTTACATTCATCAGGCCAAAAACATGACTCCAAATGAATTCTGATGCTGCTACCTCTCTGATTTATTTGTTAATAGGCCTCTGTTTGCTTGCATATTAGCTATAACATAGGTGAAAATAATTCCATGTTTGTTTTTGATGGCTTCAAGTGGTGTCAGAAGTTTAATGAAAAGTTCTAGGGTAAAAATTCATACTAATAGTTTTCAGTTTGTTTTGGTGATTCTGAATTAAGTAGACTAATTTCAATGAAGAATACTGCATTTATATTTATCAGATGGCCAGAGACATGACTCCAAATTGTGCTCTCTATCTACTGGAGGTGTAAAGAGGATGTATGCCATACCGATTTTATGAGATGATATATCTTCTTCTTCTCCTTTCGGCTGCTCCCTTCAGGGGTCGCCACAGCAAATCATCTGCCTCCATTTAACCCTATCCTCTGTATCCTCCTCACCCACACCAACTATCCTCATGTCCTCCTTCACTACATCCAAGAACCTCCTCTTTGGTCTTCCTCTAGGCCTCCTTCCTGGCAGCTCTAACCTCAGCATCCTTTTACCAATGTATTCACTGTCCCTCCTCTGAACATGTCCAAACCATCTCAATCTGGCTTCCCTGGCTTTTTCTCCAAAACATCTAACATGAGCTGTCCCTCTGATGTCCTCATTCCTGATCCTATCCATCCTCGTCACTCCCAGAGAGAACCTCAACATCTTCAGCTCTGCTACCTCCAGCTCTGCCTCCTGTCTTTTTCTCAGTGCCACTGTCTCTAAACCAGACAACATTTTGAGATGATACATATATATATATATATATATATATATATATATATAATTCAATTCCCTTCTCACCCCAATGGGTGGTGTGTGTGTATCTTCCTCAATCTCGGGTCCTCTACCAGAGGCCTGGGAGTTTGAGGGTTCTTCGCAGTATCTTAGCTGTTCCTAGCACTGCACTCTTCTGGACTGAGATCTCTGATGTTGTTCCTGGGATCTGTTGGAGCCACTCTCCCAGTTTGGGGGTCACAGCCCCGAGGGTGCCGATTACCACGGGGACCACTGTTGCCTTCACCTTCCACATCTTTTCTAGCTCTTCTTTAAGCCCTTGGTATTTCTCCAGCTTCTCATGTTCCTTCTTTCTGATGTTGCTGTCACTTGGGATTGCTACATCTACCACTACGGCTTTGGACTATGGATCTTGGCTGTTCATATATATATATATATATATATATATTTATATATATATTTATTTATTAATATATCAATATGTTTACATCTTGATGCACTTCCAAAAACTGGTTAAAAATAATTATGTAATGCAGCTCTAAGTTTAAAAAAACTAAAACTACTTGGTTGAAAAATATTGATGGCAAAACAGGCCAAAAGTTTTAAAAGCAACGGTTTATCTGCTTTTAGTTGCATATTATTTAATTTATTATACACCCTTTAAAGTGGATTACAACATTTTCAGCTTGATTTATACAGGAAAACAGAGCCAGATATATCTGTGCAATAATTCTGGCATTTAGCTCAAGATCTCTTTCATAGCCTCTGGTTGAGCTTGTGTTCGAAAGCCAACAATTTTATGCTGATACATTGATGTGATTTGATTCATTTTTCTAATCATGGGAGTGCACTAACAACCTTGCTTTGACTGCTAGTATGATCAAGCTGTTCCCTGACAAACATCAATTTGGTTTCAGTTTATTATTTTGATTCCTTTCAGTTTCATTGTGGTTCATGTACCAAACAGAGTGAATCAGGATAAAAACAAATGTTCAAGACGATAGAATTCAGAAATATTTTGCTTATTTAACCTGAAGGACTTACCACCAAGTAGTCCCAAAGGGGCATTTCCTATCATTGAGGGAGTGGATCTACTCTTCCCTCTTATGTGCCTCAACACAGGACATGATTTACACTGCGAACATTCATCTGTGTGTCTCAGATGGTGAAACACAATATCCTCACAGTGAGTTCCTGAAAGGTTGGCAAAGGTCAGAGAGGGAAATTAAGATGTATCCTTGCCAGAATTTCAAAACCATGACCAGCTGAGACGTTGTTCAGATTATATTAGGTCTCGGTTGCCTGATTTCAAAACACTTTTCTTAAAGGTACAATGTGTAATATTTAGAGTGGTCTATTAGCAGAAATGAAATATAGTTTTCATAAATATGTTATTAGTGTGTGCATAATACCAACTGTTGTATTTTTTTGTCTTAGAATGAGCCTTTTAAATCTACACAGGGAGCGGGTCTCCTTTCAAAGAGGCTGCCATGTTGCACTGCCATGTTTTTACATTAGCCCAGAATGGAAAAACCAAATACTGGCTTTAGACACGAAATTGTGCTTTGTTTTCTTCTCAGTCTACTCTCTTTCTCTATCCCTGTCCCTTCTATCCCCCATGCCTGACTTATCTTGGCATCATCAAAATAAAAAAGATTTATTTAACAAGAGGAGGTGGTTCACCTCTTCGAAAAGCAACACTGTTGGCTTGACAAGGCCTCCAGATCCTTAATACTGTATGCCAAGCAGCTGGACAGGACAGGTTTAAAATCTATATAACATTATATATACAGTATATAACATTTTAAAACATTTAAAAGAAAAAAATAAAGGTGGCAGCCACCATACCCTCCCTCTTGATTTAAAACACAATTTAGTGTATGCTAAGAAGGTGGCAGTCTGCAATCGCACGACTAGATGCTGATAAAACTTTCACATTTTACACACTGCACCTTTAACCTCTTAGTCACCCCGCCCCCTTTTTTTGCAAATGGCCGACAACACGTAGATAAATAAAACTAGCTGTTGTTCTTACATTTTAAGAGTAATATTGACGGCCTTGGTGCCGATTGAAGCAAAAGCGTCCCAGTTTTCTATCGGCGCGCTGTAGAATGTGAAACATGACTCCCCTCCCCCTCTAGCGTCGAGCGCTGCCTGCCCAGTGTTGTCATGGCTACATTTACAGTAGGAGTGGGGGCTGCGTTAAAGCCCACTGTTGCGTCATCTGGCACGACATGCGATATGTTGATTTTTAGGCCTCATCATTGGCTACAAGATGCGTCTGTCACCATTTACGAACAATTTGACTGGCCAATTCTCCTGTCAATCGAAGTTAGACTATGCCCCCTGACTGGGATTTTCTCTGAGGATGTGAATTCTATTGGTTTTACCGTTAGTTACGCTGTGAAACGTAACAACACGTTTGATTGAGGCCTCATGTGATTCACAGAAGCTTGCTATGTCAAACGTTATTGAATAAACGGACAAAACAGCCGTAAAACGAAGCGGTTTACGGCTTATTATGAGGAGGACGATGGATTTATGGATTTACTGTACAATATTACGTCTTTTTGGACTAAAACATGGGTGCACTTTGTTCTATGGATTCTAACGAACAGAACGATATGCGGCACTCCATGTTTGACTACACATATGAAGTTACACGAGAGAAAGGTAAAGAGCGGCGTTTTGTACTGTATGTTTACTGTTGTTAAATATTAAGAAACTGTAGTCGCTGTGATTATTCGATCCTAAATTGCTTTATGCCATTTTAATCGTGAGACTTTAAGGTTTTATTAGACATAAAATGTATTATACTATATCCACATTTTTCGACGATCTTTTTGTGACAAAATAGAAACATACAACTTTTAGAGCGGATCCGCTCCGTGGGTGTTAATAAAGCAGTCCTCCCATATGTTCAGGTGGGATGGTATCTGGTTGTTTTCACATAGCCTTTATGACATTTTTAAAACAGTATGTTTTTCAATACAAGCATATAAGTGCTAGCACAGTTTTCTATGTCACAAGAGTATTAATCATAAACTGCTCAATGTGACAGCAGCAGGAGAAAAAAGTCTTCCTCAATGCCAGTGAAATAATTTCCTGTGATGTCAATGGTGATGCTAAAGGAGATTTCCAGTTTAATATAGCAAAAGAAGTTTTCTCATATTTCTCTTGGTGATAATAACATTGCAGACTACACACCAGGTTACGAGCTGAAATATGGGAATGTAGTTATGCCAAAAAGAGGCTTAAGAAATACAAGTAACAGACAATCTGTTTTAAACCAACAACAGAGTAACAGCTTCAACTTGTGTTGAAGGTATTATAAATGTTTTTAATGGTTCTATTCTCCCAGCTCAGTCTTCGTTTTCCCTTCTTCTTTGTTTGCTCATTGCTGTATTTCTTCTTCTTCTTCTTCTTCTCAAACTACCATGCTTTGCTGTTGACCAGTAAAACTGCCAGTACAACTTCCACCACATACAAGGGATGTCCAGAGTCTTCGTTTATTAGTGGTCATAAGGCGCTTTTGGATCAAACACCTCTAGGGAATCAGATCTAGGAACTACCACACTGGAATGGACCCTAGAACCTCAGACGTTATGGGCCTTTTTTCTGTTCACATTCAGACCACCATTAATGCTGACAGATGGTTGGTATAGCTCTGTTACTTCTGCATAACAGTAAACATCAACATTGGCAAAAACTGTCATGTTTCCATCAAGATCTCTCTGAATTTTCTCTGTCATGTGATGTGGGTATTCCAGACTTGACAAAAGTCCATATGTGAGTTGTTTTTTTTTTTTTCATGTTGAAAACTGTTACAATACTAAAATTAACTTTTAAAAATTCCTTTGCTACATTGGCTTAAGTTATTGTACATAAATGTACATTACTCTGGGTTTCTATTGTTCTGCAATAGTACCTTCTATGTTGTACAAGCTATAAAAACCTAAGAACTATTATAGTTCCTGCAGCGTGGACA